>NC_069005.1:6005387-6006275 GCF_001194135.2 Octopus bimaculoides | reverse complement strand
ATATATATATATATATATATATATACTTAGTTTAGATTTAGGACACAACGATCGATCTAAGAAAAAAAACCCCCAGAAGACATCAGAGACAACAAAATCAGCAACAACAGTAACAACAATGAGCCGACGGGAAAGTCTTTATCTGGTCACGAAAGTTGCGAGATAGAGAAGCTAGGTCTCTCTCAAATCACATCCTTTGCATAATAAAGGGACAGTTTCATTGCGTGAATAAAAGACGAGATTGTCAAGAATTGAATGTCACAGACCAGAGGTCAGTCTGCACAGTCAGGGCTGACGTGGGCCCAAGCAACAGCAACCACACGAGCAACAACAACGATAGAGGTGACGTGGACGGTGCAGTTTGCGATATTGGTGATGGCGCTGGTGGTGATGATGATGCTAAAGTGATGATGACAACGATGATGATGATGACGATGATGATGATGAGGAGGAGGAGGAAGGTGATGTTTATGATGATAACGATGATGATGATGATGATGATGATGATGAAGGTAATGATGATGACGATGAAGGTGATAATGATGTTTTTCATGAAGATGACGACGACGACGACAATGATGATGATGATAATGATGATGATTGAGAGGAGGAGGAGGAGGGGTAGAAGGAAGAGGATGGTGATCGTTATAGTAATGTAGCTGCAGCTGATGATGATGAGGAGAAGCAAGCGGGTGATGTTTATGATGATAACGACGATGATGATGATTGGGAGGAGGAGGGGTAGGAGGAAGAGGATGATTGTCGTGGTAGGAATGATGATGATGATGATGATGATGATGATGATGCTAACGACGACGACGACGCCAACGATGATGAATGAAGCTGACGACGACGAAAAGGATGCGATAGACAACCCAACGCATACTG
>NC_069005.1:6001281-6002574 GCF_001194135.2 Octopus bimaculoides | reverse complement strand
ATATATATATATATATATATATATAAAAGAAGTTTGAAAACGCCACTATATAAAATAAATTTTAATTTATACTTTTCTCAGAGATATTTTACATGTTTCGGTTCTTGAAAAAACGAACCTTATCAAAAATGCATATTTTTTTAAAAAATGTAATTAAAAGAAAAGTTCATAATTGTTCCTTACTGGTGTCAACATAGTCCACGTGGGAGCGTTTTTTTGTGGGGACATAATGGCTGTCTAGTGCGTTGACTTGAATCGTTGGCTGCAGTAGTAGTAGTAGCAGTAGTAGTGACCGTGTTGCATATATACATACATATATGTACATACATACTTATATATGTATATAGGTACGCACATATGGGTACAGGACGCATATATGGGTACATGAAATACGAAGATAAAGTTGGGTAAATGTGAATGTGTGCAAATATGTATACGAGGGTGTTGTGAAAGGACTAGTTGAAGGCCCAAACTTCCGAGTTCTTTTACAGGGCTTAGAAAAGCGAAATGGCCGCTGCTATAAGTGTGTGAATCTGAGAGGGGAATATGTTGAATAAAATCATAATTAACCGATCCTCCTGTATTTTCCTTTGCTCAAAGCCATGTGTGAATTAAAACTCTTCCTCATTTTGTTTACAGTTCACAGAGAAACAAGTAAATTTCTTGGGTAATTTTCTATTTGACGTTCGTAAAATCATAGTGACCCCAAAAGTTTATTTCAATAAAACATTCCATAATAATAAGTGGTAAATTATAAGGCGTGTGGCTTGGTGGTTAGGATGTTGGACGCATATTGTGGTTTCAGTTCCTGGACTGGGCGATGCGTTATGCTCTTGAGCAAAGCCCTTCATTTTAACCAGCGAAACCTTCATAGGTTAAGCGTACACACACACACATGCATATCACCATGATCGACCGCTAGTCACTAAAGCTTTTTTCTTATTCTCTATTTATTTTCTCGTGTTCCTTTCTGCTGAAGAGCGTAGGCTCGAAACGTAAAAAGACTTCCCGAGCGTTAAACTAATACACCAGTTTGTTGTTTATACACCTGTCTTCGTCTTTTGTATGTATGTATATATGTATGTATGTATGTATGTATGTATGTATGTATGTATGTATAGGCGCAGGAGTGGCTGTGTGGTAAGTAGATTGCCTCCCAAGCACATGATTCCGAGTTCAGTCCCATTGCGTGGCACCTTGGGCAAGTGTCTTCTACTATAACCACGGGCCGACCAAAGCATTGTGAGTGAGTTTGGAAGGCGGAAACTGAAAGAAGCCCGTCGTATATATATA
>NC_069005.1:5998771-6000947 GCF_001194135.2 Octopus bimaculoides | reverse complement strand
GACCGGAATAAATAAAAGGATAAAAGAAAAAAAGAATAAATAAATATATATATATATATATATATATATATATATATATAGTACGTATGATATCTGACCTTCCCATATACACACCATGGGCTAATATGGTTACAAAACGATGGGGATATGATGAAACGGTTTGATATATTGGCATGATGATAATCATAATCATAATAGTAATAATAATAATAATAATAATGAACTTACGTAAGAAAACACACGCACACACAGACACGCACATAGCTCTGGTGTATGTGGGTGTGTATGTGTATTGGAATTGTATGATATATATTACAAAGATACACAGATATGCAAACATACGTACACACCGAAATGCAAGCGTACACTGTCATAATAAATATGCTTGTGTATAAATATATTCAGATTTATCATTTTTCCTGTGTGTAGCCGTTGTATTTGTTTGTCGTCCATATGTTGCAGGAAGGGAAGGAAATTGAGTGAGGGAAGGGGTGACGGGCTGGGTGAGGGGCCGCTTGAGTAAATGATAGGAGCTGGGTATGAAAGAGATGCCAGAATGACATTCAGGTATCTATCTATCTATCTATCTATCTATCTATCTATCTATCTATCTATCTATCTATCTATCTATTTATCTATCTATCTATCTATTTATCTATCTATCTATCTATCTATTTATATGTCTGTTCACCTGTCTGTCAGTCTGCCTGCCTGCCTGCCTGCCTGTCTGTCTGTCTGTCTGTCTGTCTGTCTGTCTGTCTGTCTGTCCGTGTGATATATCTCTCCTTCCCGCTCTTTCATTTATTTCCACTGATGCCAGTTCCACAAACGTTCAATGTTCCGATTCGACTTAAGAGTCCAAGACTCTACATGCGAAAATCCCTATTTTAAGATTCAATATCAGCCTTCTTGTAAAGATTCCCTTTGGGGGTAAATCGAAAACGTTACAAGATATCGTGTACTACTCCTCTTCTTAGCTACTAATTAATTCTAAATAACTAATATTCCCCTGGTAATTAATCTGAATTAAAATAAGCTGAAAGGGATGAAGTGGTGTCGCTCATGTGCATATTGTTGTTGTTGTTGGTTTGCCCCTAGATCAGCCGTGATCCAGCAGATATATTATCAATGGCGTTCCACCCATGATCATCCAATGTTTCCTTATATATATATATATGCATACATACACATATATATATATATATATATATATATATATACATATATATATGCCAGACGATAAATTAGCTGGCCGAAACTTCGAAGTCACTGTCAACAACATTCTTGTATATATATGTGTATATGTATATATGTGGAGGCGCAATGGCCCAGTGGTTAGGGCAGCGGACTTGCGGTCACAGGATCGCGGTTTCGATTCGCAGACCGGGCGTTGTGAGTGTTTATTGAGCGAAAACACCTGAAAGCTCCACGAGGCTCCGGCAGGGGATGGTGGCGAACCCTGCTGTACTCTTGCATCACAACTTTCTCTCACTCTTTCTTCCTGTTTCTGTTGTGCCTGTAATTCAAAGGGTCAGCCTTGTCACACTGTGTCACGCTGAATATCTCCGAGAACTACGTTAAGGGTACACGTGTCTGTGGAGTGCTCAGCCACTTGCACGTTAATTTCACGAGCAGGCTGTTCCGTTGATCGGATCAACTGGAACCCTCGTCGTCGTAAGCGACGGAGTGCCAACAACAGAATGCTGTGCATGCGCGTAAGTGCCTGCAAGTTATAGGGAAAATTTCTGGGTTTGGTTCCAAGAAATTCTATTTCTTTTTACAGGAAAATATTATTTGAAAAGTTTTAAGATTGAAATAGAGACTATAGTTAATGACATTACTTTGCGGCAGATGTTTGACAGTCTGAATATGCAGTCGCATTATATAGGTGAGTGTGTGTGTGTGTGTGCGTGTGTGTGTGTATGTGTGTGTATGTGTCTATGTGTGAGTGTGTGTTAGTGTGTGTGAGTCTCTTTCTGTCTGTCTCTCTCTCTCTCTCTCTCTCTCTCTCTCTCTCTCTATGTATATATATATATATATAAGTAAACAGAGCGATAGAGTAAGAGATATATTGATAAACAGATGGTTACATAGATTGACAGACAGACAGATAGATATACAAGTTGATAGAAAGATGGACAAACACACATACACACACACATACACGCATATATAT
>NC_069005.1:5996255-5997423 GCF_001194135.2 Octopus bimaculoides | reverse complement strand
ATATATATATATATATAGTGAAAGAGAGAGTGAGAGAGAGAGAGAGGTTATGAGCGATAGTGGTGTCAATAAGACCCAGAGGTGTCAGGTAATGCTGAATAAGTCCTATGGATAGACCATAGTTAAGCTCCAGGTTCGGTGATTATGCGAATAAGGGGTCCAACGTAGGTCATATATCAACGTGTGAATATAAGGATTTACTTTTCGTTAATGAGATAAAAAAAACCAAGGCTGTGTACATTAAAGAACATTTAGAAATAGAAGGTCTTACAGCTGTGAGACCTTCTATTTATAAATGTTCTATAAAGTACATAGCTTTGGTTTTTTATCTCATTACAAAAAGTAAATCCTTATATGTATGTATGTATATATGTATGTGAGGTATTGGTATCTAGAAGACCCAAAGAATGGCAGGTAATGCTAAGTAAGTGCTATGGACAGACCATAGTTAAACTCTTGGTTCGATAGTGATGGCGTCATCGCGCTGTTTTACTCATAGACAATGTCCATTTGTATAGCCAACAAAATCAAAAAACAAAGAATGTACATGTACGAAATAAAAAATATAAAATGGCAACAATTTACCCACCGCCCACCTGTATATATATTAACATATTAAATATGAAAACTACCAGCGGAAATTCTTAATATAAAACGTTGTTAATTATGTTTCATTAATTGAAGAAGTAAGTAGGTACTTAGAAATTTCCTCTACTTTAACTCGTTTTTTTTTAAACTAAAATATTTTACAAAAAAATGAATTTTTCTTGAAATTTAGTCTTTAAAAATTCTTATTCGTTGTAAAACAATGGTTTACAGTCTTTTGCCATTCAGCGACCCCTATCATGGAATGTCGTTATGCATACGGTGCATATAAATAAATAAGTAAATAAATAAATAAATAAAGGTTCAGGCGTGGATACGCGGTAGGAAGTTTGCTTCTAGACCACATGGTTCCGGGTTCACTCCTACTACGTGGTACCTTCGACAAGTGTTTTCTTTTTACTATAGCCTCGGGCTGACCAAAGCCTTGTGAGTGGACTTGGTAGACGGAAACTGTGTGGAAGCCTGTCGCACGCGCGCGCACACCATATATATATATATATATATATATATATATATACGCATATATATATATATATGCATGTATATATATATGCATGTATAT
>NC_069005.1:5995230-5995972 GCF_001194135.2 Octopus bimaculoides | reverse complement strand
TATATATATATATATATATATATATGTATGTATGTATATCTACATACATATAGTGTTCAAATTTACAGAAAGCAAAAGACGAAGATAGGTGAGGGAATGACAAGCAGGTGTATTAGTTTGACGGTGGGGAAGACTGGAAAAGTCTTTGACGTTTCGAGCCTATGCTCTTCGGCAGAAAGGGCTGAGAGGAAAATAGAGGAGAGAGAATGGAAACAAAAAGACGGAGAGAGAAAAAACTGTGTAGGGGTTAACGGTTCAACGTGATGGCACATGTGTATACTTACATGATACATAAATGCGTATATATATATTAGTGTGTATGTATGTATGTGTGTGTGCGTGTATGTATGTAATGTATATATTTATATAAGTATCTATAGACAGCTCGACCATTTACGTAGTAATTCAATGAGCTCCAGTTTATGAAAAAACTGGATAATTCATCACGAAAACCGACGGAGGGTAAGTTTTTTAATTCTTCATCTACTGACACCACGGCTAGTCTTAATATTACCCCGGTCAACACACATTTTCCCCCCGAAAACTGAGGGGACAGGAGTAAAGGAAAACGTTGTGGCAAAGGACACCCATATATAATATGCTGGCCAAATCCGGAATCGAACCTTCGATCGAGAGGCCAGTTACCTAACCATTACGCCACATGATTTTCCATGTATGTATGTATGTATGTATGTATGTATGTATGTATAAATGTATATATGTATATGTGTATATATATATA
>NC_069005.1:5992460-5993784 GCF_001194135.2 Octopus bimaculoides | reverse complement strand
GTCACCGACAGCAATAATAACAACATCGGCGATAATTATTCCAGCAGCACCACTATCACATTGCTCAAGCCACCTCCCTCCTCTATATCACCTCCACTGCCACTGGTAACGATAACATTACCCCCCCCCCACACACACACACTACTACTACTACTACTACTACTATATCCATTGCAAACCCTACCACCACAGCGATAACGACAATACGAACAATCTCCACTCAACACAGTTTCCATCCTTCCAATATCACCAGCCCATCCTCACCGTAAATGCCACCTCTTCTACTAACCAACATCATCACCGTCAATGCCACCTCTTCTACTAACCAACATCATCACCAAGGGCTCCATACAGGCTACTACATCCACCATTACCATCACCACTATCGCTCCAATACACCACCCTCCCCATCAACATCCTCTCACCAATGCCACCGCACCGCCTCTGTTACCACCACCACCACCACCATTACCAACATCACCACAACCATCGGATCTAGTTTTTTTCATTCGCAAAATATGCATCGTTTAAAAGGAAGTAAAAATCTGAAAATCGGCTATAATTATGTAGTCTTCCAGTCTCATTGCTATGAAGGTACGATGTTGTGGAGAAAAAAAAAATGCTGGGAAAAAGTTACAGAGGTTTAAAAATTGGAAAAACTGTATTTCTAGCCAATAGCGAGACAGAAATTTTCTGCTTTTAGCGGAGCGGTGTCATTTTTCAGGTTGTACCCTGTGAAATTTATAGTTTAGCGTCTGTGACATGACCTGTTCTTTAATTTACGAGATAAAGTAATTGGTTGATCGTAATCAAAATTCAGAGTTGCATCGATACACCAAATTTGAAAGCAATCTGAGCAAAATTTAGGGGGCGGGGAGCTCTTTTTTGCGAATGAGAAAGACTAGATCCCAACCGTCACCCACATCACCATCGGTTTCAAATTGTAGCAAGTTCGTGGAAGGGGCTAAGTTCGACCCTGGTTTTTGGACTCAGAACGTAAAGACGAACGAAATGCCGCTAAGCATTTTGCCCGGCATGCTAACCATTCTGCCAGCTCGCTGTCTTATATCCTCATTACCATCACCATCGCATCACCCCCACCACCACTAATACTACCACTACCACCACCGCCATCACTACAACAATCATCATCACCATCCTCACCATCACTTTCATCACCACCACCATCCCTACCACCATCATACCATCACCACCACCACCATACCACTACCACCGCAACTATACCACCACCACCACCATACCACTACCACCATCATACAACCACCATCATACAACCACCATCATACCACCAACACCACCATAC
>NC_069005.1:5991468-5992229 GCF_001194135.2 Octopus bimaculoides | reverse complement strand
ACCACCATCATACCACCACCACCACCATACCACTAGCACCACCACCATACCACCACACCACCATACGACGACGACCACCACCACCACCAATACCACCACCACCACCACCACCAATACCACCACCACCACCATATCACCACCACCACTATCACCAGTCAGCAACAACAACAACAACAGTCGTATGCATTATCAGAAATACGGTGTTTATTCTGAATTCTATAAATAACACCACAGGAAGAAAGTGTCCTTGTAGCACACCCCGCCATCCGAACTAATCTCAGGTTTTTATCACCAACTGTACCCCGATTTCAGTCGAAACGGGGTAGATAGATGGATACATTTAGAGAGAGAGAGAGAGAGATGCATGGAAGGACGTCGGGTGGGGGGAACGTGATAAGAAGATTGTAGGGGGGCGCCCCTTATATCACGTTTGTCTTCAGAAGAAGCTATCATCTCTAAACACAAACACGGACACCCCAGGTGCGCCTCCCCACCCCGGACGCCCTAAAAGAACAAGATATATTATACATAAATACATACATACATACCTATACATTCATGTGTGTGTGTGTGTGTGTGTGTGTGTGTGTGTGTATAGAAATAGAAAGTCCTATGTATCAGAAATATGCTTTTGCTCAAATTGTCACGCGGCGGCGCGAGTGGTGATGGATCGCATTAAGAAAAATATGGTATTCAGCATGTGAATATGTATATGTACACACACACACACACACACATAGATATGTACATATATATATATA
>NC_069005.1:5990715-5991383 GCF_001194135.2 Octopus bimaculoides | reverse complement strand
CACACACACACACACACACACACACACACACGTAGATAAAGTTACGTACATAGCTGTATGTAAATATTAGCAGAGTCGTTAGGGTGTCGGGTAGACCAGCGCGCTGAATTTGTTCTAACCTTCAATGTTTTAAGTTCGAATCCAATTGATCTCAATTTCCCACGTTGATAAAAGAAAAAACAATGTACCAGTCCATGTACATATCAACCCATCTATCTTTCTGTGTATCTGTCTCTCTACGTATGTATGTATGTACGTATGTATGTACGTATGTATGTACGTACGTCTGTCTAGCTATCTCTGTGTGTGTCTTTCTGTCTGTCTATTTATATATCTATCTATCTATCTATCTATCTATCTATCTGTCTGTCTATATGGCTATCTGGCTGCCTGCCTGTCTCTTTGTCTTCAATTATCTATCTATCTATCTATCTATCTATCTATCTATCTATCTGTCTATCAACAGCAAGGTGAGACACACATAAGAAGGAAGGAAACAAAGGACCACTGATGAGGTCACAGAAGTGTGACGAAAGAACTCTGGCCGAAATAAGATTAAGATTAATGTAATATAAAGCTGAAGCAAATTAACACCAAATATACAGTGCGTGTGTTTTTATTGGCTAAACTGGCAATATGACCATCCCCAAGTACAACAACAATATATA
>NC_069005.1:5988332-5990337 GCF_001194135.2 Octopus bimaculoides | reverse complement strand
TATATATATATATATATATATATATATATATATATATATCAACATTTATATACATAGAGACATATTTGTTTATATGCATGTGCCCACACATGTGCGCTTACACACTCGTTAATATATTTATCGAACGATGAAGAGTTACTTCAGCCATAAAACCGTCGTCGGCTGTTTGGTTTGCCAATGTAATCTGATAAACATATCTCTGATTATTCATTAGTTTAATTAAATCTATTTCCCGAATAGATTTGAGCGCATGTCGAGATATTTTATCGGAGGGAATTTGATATAAAAAAATACGCGCAAAAGAATACAAGATCGTTCGAATACTTAAGCTCAGAAAACGAACACGAACTATTGTTATGTGAAGTTCATACTGGACAGACAAAGGGATTAAGTCGATTACATCGACCCCAGTGCGTAACTGGTACTTAATTTATCGACCCCCGAAAGGATGAAAGGCAAAGTCGACCTTGGCGGAATTTGAACTCAGATCGTAAAGACAGACGAAATACCGCTAAGCATTTTGTCCGGCGCGCTAACGTTTCTACCAGCTCGCCTTCTTAACTTATCTATAATTTCTGCCAACTAACAAATCCGTTTGCTGTCGATAAATAATACTAATATTAATAATAATAATAATAATAATAATAATAATAATAATAATAATAATAATAATAATAATAAATAAATAAATAAATAAACAAACAAACCATATTTGATTAGTTTGTTGCTTATTATCTACAAGTACATCTTAAAGTTGCTAGTTTAATCTGAGATAAATTTGTGATAAGTCTTAAAATCTGTGATAAGTCTTAAGCTATAAAAATAACGCAGAAAAAAAGCAGAGAGGCGTGAAAGATAACACGCAGTTTTAGTTTTAATGACTCGTCTCCGTTATAAACGGCAACACCGCCAACAACGAGAGCAGCAGCAGCAGCAGCAGCAGTGGCAGTAGTAGCAGGAGCGGCAGTAGTAGCCGCAGTAGCAGTGGTAGTTGCATTGATTTTGATAAACTTATATTGTCAAAGTAACCACTTTCAGCTCAAGAGGAAGTTACTTCAGTTCTAGAATGCTTTCATCGATTAGCGGTCATGCTGGAGCATCCTTCGTCAAGGGATTTGTCTTAGTCGTTATGGTATTGGTGCCGTTTGTGGAGGCGCAATGGCCCAGTGGTTATGGCAGCGGACTCGCGGTCATAGGATCGTGGTTTCGATTCCCAGACCGGGCGTTGTGAGTGCTCCACCAGGGGATGGTGGCGAACCCTGCTGTACTCTTTCACCACAACTTTCTCTCACTCTTACTTCCTGTTTCTGTTGTGCCTGTAATTCAAAGGGGCCAGCCTTGTCACACTTTGTGTCACGCTGAATATCCCCGAGAACTACGTTAAGGGTACACGTGTCTGTGGAGTGCTCAGCCACTTGCACGTTAATTTCACGAGCAGGCTGTTCCGTTGAGCTGATCAACTGGAACCCTCGTCGTCATAAGCGACGGAGTGACAACAACAATTGGTGTCGCTAGAAGGTGGTAGGGGTTAGCTACCATGCTCACATTATCTCGGACGCAACTGCGTATCGTTAACCAACCAGAGGGGATGTCCCCTTGGTGTTGAAAAATCACAGTTAAAGCCCCTTCGAACGGACAGCTATGCTGTAGTGGCTACAAACATTACTGCGTTGATCTCTTCGAGAAATTTTGGAACTAATAATTCTGTTTGTTGCTAAATTAGCGACTGTGTGTTCCTCTGAAGTATATATATATATTGCGAGGAGAAGCGAGCCGCTGCCATCTCTAACAGACGAGATGTCCAGTACTGAAGAGAGTGGCAGAAATAGCTTTGCAACCGGTATTGTTGGTTCACGTCCCGGCAACGCAGCGATTCGGCAAAAGAGACTGGCAGAAGAAATACTAGGCTTGAAACCCTTCAAGGCGGTGCTCCAGCATGGCCGCAGTCAAATGACCGAAACAATTAAGATAACAAAAGAACAAAAGATTAAAAAGAATATATATA
>NC_069005.1:5980265-5986284 GCF_001194135.2 Octopus bimaculoides | reverse complement strand
ACACACAAACAACTCGACGAAGTTGTATATTTCTTATTGTAACGGTTTGCATTATAATCATCTTGAACATCATAACAACATAATAACTGATATATAATGGATGGCCATATTAATAATCTAGCAAATATTGTTATTTATTCCTCTGAGGCCTTTTTATATTAAACTCCGTGGTTACTCCTCCCCACACACACATACTCACATACACACACACACACACACACACACACACACACACACACACACACACAAGAGTGCTTAGTGGGGTGGAGAGAAATAAAAGGTAAGGAGGGGAGAAGGGAAAGCAATTGGATTGTGGGATCGAAAGGGGACGATGGCGCTGAAGAGGGGGTAGATGGAGTGGAAATAACTGGAAGGGAAAAATGTAGAAGAAAATGTTGGAAGGTAGGAAGGAGGGAAGGAATGAAGAAAGAAAGGAACATTGAGGAAGTGAATTCGTTGAAGGAGAGAAGGAAAAAATGGGAAAGAAAGAAAAAGGCAGGGAATAAATGAGAGAAAATGAGGAAGGAAGACAAGGAGAAGGATGGAGGAGTCAGTAGAAGAAGAAAGAAAGAAAGAAAGAAAGAAAGAATGAAAGAAAGGAAGGAAGAAAGAAAGAAAGAAAGAAAGAATGAAAGAAAGGAAGGAAGAAAGAAAGAAAGAAAGAAAGAAAGAAAGAAAGAAAGAAAGAAAGAAAGAAAGAAAGGAAGAAAGAAAGAAAGAAAGGAAGAAAGAAAGAAAGAAAGAAAGAAAGAAAGGAAGAAAGGAAGAAAGAAGGAAAGAAAGAGAGAAAGGAAGAAAGAAAGAAGGAAAGAAAGAGAGAGAGAGAGAGAAAGAAAGAAAGAAAGAAAGAAAGAAAGAAAGATAGAAAGAAAGAGAGAAAGAAAGAAAAAAGAAAGAAAGAAAGAAAGAAAGAAAGAAAGAAAGAAGGAAAGAAAGAAAGAAAGAAAGAAGAGATAAACAAGGAAAGAACGAACGAAAGCAGGAACGAAAGCAGAAAGGAAGGAGAGATGAAAGAAAAGAGAAGAATGGTAAATGAGAACGAAGTTAGAGAAGAACGGGTGATCGAAGAAATGAAAGAAAGTCAGGAATTAATAAAAATAACTGAAAGAAAGTAAAACGGAAGATAAAAAGGAAGATGAAACATTAAATGAATGAATGAAAGTGAGGAAAGAATGAAAAATAGATAGATGAATAAATATATAAATATGAATAACGAAAGAATGAAAGAAATTGAAGAAAACGAGAAGGAGATAAAGAATGGGAAAAGGCAGAGGAGCAAAGGAAGAATATTTCTGAAAGAGTGAAGAAAATCAAAATGAATAAAACATGAAAGTGATTTATATAAGAAGGAAAGTCCTGAAGATAAAAATGGCGGAATATATATAAGTTTGAGGCGCGTTAATAGGGAACGAATAGAGGGATGAGGTAAGGATCCCGAAAATCTGGGGAGTAACAAAGGGACTGTCTGTTGTGAGTTTAAAGGGGAGGGGAAAGAAGGGGAGAATATTAGAAATGGCTGGTTTCTGTTGTTTTTATTACTGTTGTTGTTTTATATTTGTTAATATTTCTTTCATATTTTGGTTTTTGTCTATTTTCTTTTTTTAATTTTTTAATTTTGAAAAATTTTTTTGATAGTTTTGGTTCATAAGAGAAACACTCCAGGGAGTCAAATAGGAAACTGAATATGATTCAATATAATTGGACATGTGTACGTACA
The DNA here is from genome assembly GCF_001194135.2 of Octopus bimaculoides. NCBI lineage: Eukaryota > Metazoa > Mollusca > Cephalopoda > Octopoda > Octopodidae > Octopus > Octopus bimaculoides. The sequence continues at coordinate 5,984,567 of NC_069005.1, read as the reverse complement.
TCCATACATCCATCCATCCATCCATACATACATACATACATATATGTATACATATATATATATACATATATATATATATATATGCACACACACACACATATATATATATATACATATTCATGTATATATATATGTATGTATATATACATATATTTGCACATATATATATATGCATACATATATATGCATATATATATATGTATATATATATACATGAATATATTTATGTATATGCATATACATATACATATATACATATATATATATATATTTATAGTACATATGCTTGTGTATGTGTCTATTATATATATATATATATATATATATATATATATATATATATATACACACATACATACATATATATCCACATACAAACATATATATATGTATATATGTGTATGTATACATATATATATATATATGTGCATGTATGTTTGTGTACGTATGTGCGTAGGTGTATATATATATGTGTATATATATATGTATATATATACATGAATGTATTTATGTATATGTATATACATATACATATATATATTTATAGTACCTATGTATGTATGTATACACATGCGAGAGTGTGTGTGCAAATGTATGTGTGTGTGTGTGTGCGTGTTTGTGTATTCTCTTATACCAGACTCCTGTTGAGAAACATTTTATGTTGAAAGTGATAATCACAGGAGAGTCCCGGCCAAAAGACGATATTTGCAAGGAAAGATAATTTCTCCCTCTCTCCCTCTTTTTCTCACTCTCTCTTTCTCCCTCTTTTTCTCCCTCTCTTTTTCTCCCCCTCTCTCTCTCTACCTATCTATCTATCTATCTTAGACTTTACTGGTTGTGTCAGCTTCCAATATGTATTAAACACACATGCACACACACACACACACATATACATACGTATACACTAATTTATATTGTATGCGAAGTGTGATATATAATCTAGGCTCATGAAACACTACTGTTGATGGTGGCTATCTGAAAGTTGAAAGGTGGAGAGTTTTCTGAAGAAGCCACTGCCCCCAATATTGAGAAAATTCACAAACCATTCGTAGAATATATATATATATATATATATATAATAAAAGAAATATCAAAGAAAGGAGTTAGCTGATTGCGTTCATTGATTGGTTTACAATCGTTTCATCGATTGCAATTAAACCAATCTTGCATCATGTCGAAGGCAGTACCTTGGACAAATGTCTTGTACTGTAGCTTCGGTTTATCCGATGCGTTTTGAGTGAAGTGTCGGGTAAACAAAAGCTGTGCAAGCCCGTGGTGTAAATATATATACATACATTCATCATACAGACATACATACGTACACATGTGGTTGCATCTTGGGATTACAAGAGCGTCACTGTCTCTCTTGTTCACCAGGCACTTTGTAGCAATCTCCTGTTTCCGGATTGCAAACGCATAGCCTTCAAAGTGAGATGTGATGTGGAGGTCTTGTGTCAAAGCGAGGCTGCGCTTCGTGTCAATTCTACTGTCTTCTTCAAGCTTCAGGGTAACATAGCCATGCATAGTCTTTTTTATGTACGTATGTATGTATTTTTTATGTATCTAAGTGCGTGTGTGTGTATTTCTATTTATGATTGTATTTAACTTCCCTTCATCGCGGTGTTGCTTTGTTTACACCCCCAGAAGATAATGGCTTAGCAAAAAAGACGATAGAACAAGTATAGGACTTGAAATTAAAAAAAAAAGTATTGGCATCGATTTATTTCACTAAGACCTCTTCATGAGGGTGCTCCTACATGGCCGCAGTTCAATGACTGAAACAAGTAAAATAAAATAAAATAAAATAAAATAATCCGCTTTTCACAGATAACCCGTAGACAGAAATAAAATGATACGTTCGTTAAAAATATCTCAAACAAATAAACCAAGAAAGAAAGAAAAAAAGAAGAAGCCAAAGAAAGACCCCATACCCCTTCTTTTACTTATCCAATTCTAATACAAAGACAACTAATTTGAAACATTAAACTAAACTGTCTCAGCAGAAAGAAGAATTTACTGCCATTTGTGAGAAAAACTAAAAATCCAAAATGGACGTATTATGAAGAGAAAGGGAAAATGCTGAATAAACTAATTCACCCGAAGAGCCTTAAATTATTCTGTCTCAGCTTCAGTGTAAACAACAGAAATACTGTAATTTCAGAAGAATAAGTTGAATGCTACAAGAATTCTAAATGGGAAATAAATGGGTGAGTTTTTAGACGGCGCAAACAAAGTAAATGGGAAAAGTCGAGTTAGGTTACGTTAAATATATTGAGTAAAAATTATATGGAATAAGGGATAACATATTCTTTTATTCTTTTATTCTTATATTTGTTTCAGTCATTTGACCGCGGCCATGCTGGAGCACCGCCTTTAGTCGACAAATCGACCCCAGGAACTTAGTCTTTGTAAGCCTAGTACATATTCTATCGAAATCTTTTGCCAAACCGCTATGTTACGGGGACGTTACGGCTGCTTTTCACACGCAATTTTTGCTCCCCCAAAGTTGTCTCGGTGCATAACCTACCATTTTTGGCTGTAAACTTTAGTCTGAAATATTGAACATGTATACCGGGGCAATAAAGTACATAACAACTAAAATGTGGTACACCTCCACAGTTCTGGGAAGCGAGGGCGAAGCAGTAAAACCTAGAATCATACATTATTAAAGTGATATCTTTTTAGGTGGGTCATAGCTTGTCAACAACGTTCTCTGCGTTTCGTTAAACCAGTTAACATACTCCACCCACAAAACTGTTTATACAAACAGTTACTATGAATGTACAAACATCTCTCACGTCATCTTTGTAGACCTCTAGATATTGTATGAACTAAGCATTATCAATCATGTTAAAATGCATCGGGTATATGTAGTCTTAGAGGAACGAGAATAGACGGTACTACAAACCAGAAGGGTAAACAAAAATATGCAGAAGTCGATAAATAAAAGTAAAAGAATTCGAAGTCATAGAGCAATCATATAAATATAAATGAATATAGTCTATATTTTAGTGATTATAGGGAAGAAGCTAAGAAGATCTGCTTGCAAGGATCTATCCTAATCCAGAACAGATCAATTATTTGAAAACTAGTAATTCATTTTTTATCTTTTAAGTAATTTTCGTAAATAGTTTTTTAAAAATTATATTTCTTCCTTTTCTTTAATTAATGTATTAAAATAAATCAATTATAGATTCGTTAAACATATTACAAAATAATCCCGTAAAGAAGATAATTGTAAACTAGCAAACTAATTAACGTTTCATTAAATGATTTCCGCCTGCCACCTCTATTAAGTTACACTGAGGGGAAATTTTAAGAAAACGGGTGAAAAGATAAAATGAAGAAGGCACTGGAATGACATTTGGCGAATCTAAATGTGTAACTTTTTGGTGGCAGAGGAGGAATACGTGTATCCTTCTCTCAAACTGCAATGGATGGCCGCAAAATAAAGGTTCTGTAACTAGGAAGAACTATCAGTATCTTGGAAAAAATGCGAATGTCAGGTTGGATTGACAAATTTCCAAGGCGAAGGTCAGAGATGGGTACCACAAGGGGGTAAACAAAATATAATTTTACGACAACCCTGAAACTACAACAAAGATATCGTCCACAGTAACTAGCTAACACTCCGTCGCTTGCGACGAGTACTCCTATTGATCCGATCGAGGGAACAGCCAGCTCATAAAATTAACGTGCAAGTGGCTGAGTACTGCACAGACACGTGTACCCTTAACGTAGTTCTCAGGGAGATTCAGCACGACACAGAATTGTGACAAGGCTGGCCCCTTCGAATTACAGGTACAACTCATTTTTGCTTGCTGAGTAGACTGGACCAACGTGAAATAAACTGTCTTGCTCATAGACACAAGGCCCTGCCGAGTATCGAACTCACGACCTCTTGATCGTGAGTCAAATACGCTAACCACTAAGCCACGCGCCCTGACATCGTCCCCCGGTAGCTTTTCTGTGACTATGATGGATGTTTGCGTTCCGTATTATCTTCTGAACTTGTCGCTCCAAGAACTTAACGAGGAACAAGTAAAGCCAAGGACACGACTCAGCGTTACTGCCTGTTTCTGCATCGAGGACGTCGGCAGATTGTGTTTCGCAAAACTGTGAAGGCGGATGTGACCTCGAATCTGTGGTAAGATCTCATAAAAAGCGAAGTTGTAACCATTGAAGTAACAGCACCAGCTGAGGGAGAGAGGGGGACAAGGAGGTGAGAGGGAGAGATGGAGACAGACAGAAACACAGAGAGAGAGAGAGAGAGAGAGAGAGAGAGAGAGAGAGAGAGAGAGA
>NC_069005.1:5978982-5979594 GCF_001194135.2 Octopus bimaculoides | reverse complement strand
ACACACACACACACACACACACACACACACACACACACACACACACACACACATACAGATGCAATGTAAATATTGGGTTAAAAACTTTCAATTTGTTTCTATTCAAAGGGTTTTTTTTATACTCAATTTTTACACATTATTGATAGCTTTATCTGATTCGAGTTTCACCGTCCCCACCAGAACAAATAATTATTTTACTTCCTCTCAAAATTTCTAAATTTTTATGACGTCAACAGTACACACACACACACACACACACACACACATACACACACCTGTTGTTATATCCTGTTATTTGCATTTTTATTTGTGTGCTATTTATCCGGTTTTTTTCCTGCCCTTGTTTTCCTATACATTCACTGCTTTCTTCCAAGGAATCTAGTGCCCTTAGCTTAGTTTTTCCTTGGGGCTGGCCAGATTGGAGCAATCTCGAGTATAACCAGCCGAAATTGCAAAGATAATCTGGAACTCGACTGAGGAAAGAAAACTTCGAATGACTCGTCCGTGTTTTTTCTTGTCCCCCTTTGTATCATCTGTTTGGATTTTTTGCATTCTTGTCCCGTTTTTTGTATTCCTTTATATATATGTGTGTATATATATATATATATATAT
>NC_069005.1:5973973-5975444 GCF_001194135.2 Octopus bimaculoides | reverse complement strand
ATATATATATATATATACGTATATGTATATATACACACACATATATATATCGCCCCCAAATAGAACGACCGTGTAAGTTCGCTTCTCTTTAACAAGTGTTACCATATGTCGTGTCTTTGACAAACACCGATCGTCGTTCATGCCAAACAACTGTGAACAATTCTTGTTCCCAAAATACTTTTCCATGTCAGAGTATCTTCATAAAATTCCTATTATTGGTGTAGTTCTATATGTAGGTGTGGTAGTACTTACCAAATTGGCCCACCACCACCCACAAACATCTATCGTCTCTCTCTCAGCACCACGCGCTCTTCATTCTCCCGTATTATTGCTTTTGTACTTAAATTCACTTTGGGCCTTTTATTGACTCTGTGTGTGTGTGTAGATGTGGATATGTGTGTGCTTGAGTATATATGTGCATGTGTGTGAATGTGTGTACACGTATATGAACATATGTGTGCCTGTGTGTCTGTATAACTGTGTGCTTTTGTATGTGTGCATGTGTGTGTAAGTGCGTGTGTGTATGCTTGTGTGAATGTATGTGGATGTGTGTGTGTATGTGTGCTTGAGTGTCCATGTGTGCGTGCGTGTGTGTATGAGTGTATGTGTGCATATATATGCGTGTATACTCTGTGTATATGTAAGTGTATATATATATATATATATGTGTGTGTGTGTGTGTGTGTGTGTGTGTGTGTTTGAGTGTGTATATATGAGTAAGTACTAGGCTTACAAAGAATAAGTCCGAGGGTTGATTTCTTCAACTAAATCCCCCGCCACAGTCAAATAAGTGAAAGAGTGAAGGAATATATATATATAAATATATATATATATATATATATATATATACACACACACACACACACACATACACGCATTTGCTTATATATGTTCAGTAATCCTTCGCCATATCGCAGTTTTTCATTTAAACTTACGTCGACTCCTCTGTGGTGTTATTTTGCATTTATAATAAAATAAATATATACAAAATATAAAAATAATTTTTAAAATACAATACAGTACTGTTTCTACTTCACGGATTTTCACCTATCGCGGGGGATTTTGGAACGTAACCCCCGCGATAGTCAAGGCATTAGTGTATCTGTGTATATGCTTGTGTATATTGACCATCCGCCCACCGATATGACAGCTATCCGTTCCCGTATTGTCGTCGATATAATCTCATCTCTTAAACAACAAATTTGTCAACACAAACAAACACCCACACAAACAAGACCAACAGTCTCGCTAAGAATTTCTCGGCCGATGTTTTCTGCCTCATCTCTTGGAGATTGGATCCTTATGTCTTCGCGAAAGAATGCGCGACAACTGCTTCTCATAACAAATCAGTTTTTGATCCAGACGACAATGTATCGAGTGTTAAAATTTATGTGTTTCTAATTACTTTAATTGTATGTATGTAGGTATGTATGTATGTATATACACACACATATATATATGTATATATATA
>NC_069005.1:5967945-5969455 GCF_001194135.2 Octopus bimaculoides | reverse complement strand
TAATCGTCTTAACGCAAAATTTCAGGCCTTGTGCCTACAGTTGAAAGAATTATTTTCTTTTCTTTTTCCTTTATATATATGTATGTGAGTGTGTGTGTGTGTGTGTGTGTGCTTATGTATGTGTGTGTATACCATTCCATTCCATGTAAAGTCTCATTCCTTAAGTTTATTTTTGTATTGTCCTTCTCATTCGTCTCCCTGATGGAAAAGAAAAGAAATCATTATCGTAATAATGATAAAGATAATAATAATAATAATAATAATCATTATTATTATTATTATTATTATTATTATTATTATTAATCTATTTATTTATCGTTTGTAGAATTCTCTTGTCTGTTATTGATTTCTCACTCCAGAGTTGTCGTCTGCCTTTCTGACAAAACAAACTTTTCATCTTCGTTATGTCAGTTTTCACAACAGACACACAATATCCTCGTTCTTATTGTCCTCCAGTCTACCCATTCCTTTACCGTTTTCTCTCTGCCATTCTTCTCCTTCTTCCATTTTTACTGCCATTTCTAAAGAATGGACAAAATATACAGAAGTCTTGACATAATTCCGGACCATTACGTTTTTCTGACAAGTTTTATTGTTGTCTAACACAAATCGGAAATCTTTACTCTCCATCTTATATTCACTGCTGTTGTTATACTTTTTGTTGTTGTTGTTGTTGTTGTTGTTGTTGTTCTTCTTCTTCTTCTTCTTCTTCTTCTTCTTCTTCTTCTTCTTCTTCTTCTTCTTCTTCTTCTTCTTCTTCTTCTTCTTCTTCTTCTTCTTCTTCTTCTTCTTCTTCTTCTTCTATTTTCCCATTTCTCTTCAGTTTGCCAGCGGTCCCTCTTCTCTCTCTCTCTCTTTCACCCCCCTCTCTCTCCACACACACACACACACACACAAACACACACACACATATGCGTGTGTGTGTGTGTGCGTCTGTATATATATATATTTGTGTACACACACACACACGCACACACATATATATATATATATATATCATATACAATTACATACATGCATATCTACATAATTCACACATGCACCGCACACACTCATATATATTACATATAATATATATATGTGTGTGTGTGTGTGTGTGTGTGTGTGTGTGTGTGTGTGTGTGTGTGTGTGTATGTATGTATGTTTGTATGTATATATGTATGTATGTGTGCACACGCGCACACACACACACACACTCACACACACACACATTCAGAGAATCCAGATTATTCCTTTTTCTTCGGCTTTCGCTTTACATCTTAATTCTTCATGAACCAGGATGAACAAAAAGAAGTAAAAGAAAAAAAAAACGAGAGAGATTTGTCATAATTTTCGCTACTATTCCATTTTTCGTACGATAAACAGAATTCTGAATTCGTAAAACACGATTTTATTAAAGTAACATATTTAAACTATTTAGACTAAATGACTAACAGCTGTGAGCTTATTAAACATTCCTAACATTTAATTAAACAATATTTCTTAACCAGTACAAAATAGCTTTTCTATT
>NC_069005.1:5966248-5966677 GCF_001194135.2 Octopus bimaculoides | reverse complement strand
AAAATTCATTTGAAATGATAATGATAATAATAATAATAATAATAATAATAATAATAATAATAATAATAATAATAATAATAATAATAATAATAATAATAATAACAATAAGTGTATACATATATGTATATGTATGTACGTATTTGTGTGTGTACCTGTGTGTATATATACAGTATATATGCATTTATATACACATGCACACATATATATGTATTTATATATACACCGATATACGCGTACGTGTGTGTATATGTATGTATATATATATATATATATATATATATATATGTACGTATGTATGTCTTCCTGTATGTATGCATGTATGTATATATATTCATATACATATACATACATATGTACACCCCCACACACCACCACGCAACCCCTATATATATACACACATATATATATATATATATATATATATATATA
>NC_069005.1:5964256-5965454 GCF_001194135.2 Octopus bimaculoides | reverse complement strand
CCACCCCTCCCTACCCGAATGCTTGTCTCCTTTTACATTTTTCTTCTCGCCACTCCTCACACCGCTTCTCATCACTCTTTTCCCGCCACCCGTCTCTCCCTCTCCCTCTCTCTCTCTCTCTCATTTTCCTTTTTATTGTTATTTACTTTTTATTTACTTTTGCATTTTCCTTTATATTTCCTTTTCGTTTGTTTTCCTTTCCTATCTTCGGTTTCCTACAATTTTTCTCTCACTTTAATCATCTCCCTCTTTCTTTCTTTCTCTCTCTTCCTTCCTTCCTTTGTTCTTTCTTTCCTTCTCTCTCTCGCTCTCTCTCCCCATCTCTCTCTCTCTTTTCCCTCTCTCTCCTGTCTTTAATATATATTTCGTTTTTCCTGTCCGCTTCTTCTTCCTCCATGTTCTTTTCTCTTCACATCTCACCTTCATTACGTCTCTTTCATTCACTACATTCTATCTATCTATCTATCTACCTACCCATCTATCTACCTATCTATCTATCTATCTATGTATCTATGTCTATCTATCTATCTATCTATCTGTCTATCTATCTATCTATCTATCTATCTATCTATCTATCTATCAAACCCCGTTTTTGTTACTTCCGCCTCTACACCTCTCTGACCTCTCTCTTTTTTCTTTCTCTCTCTCCTTCTTTCTCTCTCTCTCTCTCTCACTATCTCAATACCTTACTCTAGCTCCCATTCAAGCCACCTTCACCGCATCACTCACTTCCTCTCTCTCTCTCTTTCCCTTTCATTTCTTCCCGTCTCTCTCTCTTTCTCTATCAATCTACCTCCCCCTCTATCCCCTCTCACATACACACTCGAACACTTCCTCTTAACCACTCTCACTTTCCCTCTCAGCCCTCCTCTTCCTTTCTCCCCAAACACTTCCATCCATTTTTAACTAATCCGTTACCTTAACCCTTCTCATATTTCCTCGCCAAAATGCCGTCTCGTTTGCTTTGTCAGTTTATCTCCATTACGTGTCGTCTGCAACTGGATCGGCTGCCAGTCTCACGTAATCTTTTGTTCAAACAAACACACGCTGGCCATATCCAGCGACACAACAATCGAGTCTCATGTTTTCTGCTTTGGCGGCGTGTGGAGGAGAACTAGAAATGAGGGGACAGTGTTCATACTGATAGGGATGTTATGTGTATAAATGTATGCGTATATATATATATATATATATATAT
>NC_069005.1:5958278-5963582 GCF_001194135.2 Octopus bimaculoides | reverse complement strand
TCTCTCTCTCTCTCTCTCTCTCTCTCTCTCTCTATATATATATATATATATATATATATATGCGTGTGTGTGTGAGTGTGAGTGTGTACACAAATACATACCATTAGCAACTTTCTATTGTCGAAGTTACGTACGCACATACGTGCGCGCGCGTGTGTGGCCATTGATGTGTTCCTATGGCTTGCCTAAACCGCAAGCAAAAGAAATCAGTGTATACATAATTAATATTGTGTTTGTAATTCAAATTTTTGTTAATTATGCGGTTAATCACTCTAGTGTAAATAAAATCTGGTTAAGGTTCGCTTAGCTTTGTGCTGTGTGTGTGTGTGTGTGTTTGTGTGTGCGTGTGTGTGTGCATGTGTGTGTATTTGTGCGTGTAAGTGTGTGTGTGTGTGTCGTGTCCATATTCGGAGTATTCGAGCGGTTTCAAGAAAACAGTACTGCTTGGAACCGCTCGAATACTCCGGAAGGTGCTCGACAAATAGGAGGTGTTACCTTAGTTCACTGGTAGTGAACAGCTGACACCGTAGTACATCTCCAGCTGACCAGGATACATATTAGCAAGCCGTACTCGCTCGCTAGTGACGGCGACTGTCTGTACTCTGTTTTTATGATAGTACAGTGTATGTATTAAGTTACAATCGTTATTACGAATTATATTTGTTTCCGGAGAGGGAAAAAAAAATATCAACGATGAAAAAACAGTAACAAATCCATTTGTAACATATGGGGACGATTATTGTAACTTAGAAGACATCTTTTTAATTAATTTCCCACTCACCCACGGTTGTTCGTTTCGTTGAATCTCAACCCAGCCTTGATTAAAAAGATCTCATAAGGCCTTGAATCTGTTTTGTCCAGATATGAAGACCTTAACCAGATTTAAATATCTGTCCAGCTTTGATTCAGAGACAAAATGGAATTCACAAAGCTCTTTATTCAGATCCGCTGCGGCCGTTTAGACTCATCATGGACCCATATTTTACAGATGAGATACTGTATGTACAATCAATTGTCATGCATTATAGGTGCAGATGCAATGTATGCATGTATGCATGTATGCATGTATATGTATCTACGTATATATATATATATATATATATATAAATCATACATAACATGAATATGCATGTATGTGTGTGTGTGTATGATGTAAGTATATACATATATATATATATATATATATATGTGTGTGTGTGTGTGTATGTATGTATGTATATGTATATGTACATATACACAGGGTGTGGTGAATAAACTGTCGTCTAAATTACGCAAAAATGGAAATAACACTGACATCTCATTTTAACAGATATACTTACCAAAATAACATTAAAATATCTTGAAATACTAAAGAGTGAATTTATTTAATAAAATCGCCATTGGCTTCAACCACGGCCTCCAGACGACTTCGGAATCTCCTGCAGCTCTTCTGGACGGTTCCCTTGTTTAAATTGTTGAATGCTGCCATAATCCTTGACTTCAGTTCATCTTTTGTCGGTCTCTCGCTCATCTGTACTCCACATATAATATTATGCCCCACACATAACATTATTAGATCGGAATTTGAATGTGCTTATGTATGCATGTATGCATCTCTGTGTGTGTGTATATGTGTATGTGTGTGCGTGCGTGTGTTTGTGTGTGTGTATGTGTGTGTGTGTCTGTGTGTCTGTGTGTACGAGCGTGTGTGCGTGCTTGTGTGTGTAATTTGAGGGAGATTTGAGCTGTTATATTCAGCAAGGTAAACCCCAGTGCCTTGAGGCCTCCACATTAGTTTAAAACTGAATTAATTTTTCTTTCTGGACTTCTGATTTTATTTATCTTTTATCTATTTTCGCGGTCTTTCGCATATCTTATGAGTCCGTCAAATTGCATGTGGAAAATTCTTGTTCAAGGCCATCATTTGGACAAGGTCTTTTTTCCACGAAAGATCAACATTTGGTCCCCTAGCAAGTGTTTCCCTCTCTCTTGGTCACTGATACTGTCCCAGGAAGAGGCAAGGGCCAATACAACCTGGCATTCTCAAGCGCTGCCGTTGTCAGAATGCAAAGAACCGGAATGGACACTATAAGACGTCTAATCCGACTCTTTAGCATGGACAACCTGTTTTCGAGAAGTGGGCTCGAGAGCAGCATGGGGGTCGAGGGGAGCAGTTTGCTCATGACTTCTTTAACAATTCTGATAATCCACCACTCTTGAACTGGAGTTCTTTTCTAGCTATCGAAAGACGAAAATGTGAAGTTGTCCTCGGTGAGAATTGAACCCACAGCACAGAGATCCAGAACAAATGACTCCAAAGCAATTTATACGGCGCTTCAGTGATTCTACCATTTCGCCGACCTGTATTTATTTATTTATTTATTTATTTATTTATTTTTCGTAATGACCTTTTTAAGCAACCATCATTCTATCAGTGATGACGACGTGTCAGCGACTTAATGCTAAAATAAGTAACCGAAGGAAAAAGATGAAATACGAAACGTGGAAGTGATCAAATTGTCATTTAATAGAATCACAGGCTTATACTGTTTAGCCCCAGGCCAGCGCAGATTGAGTAACCCAATGATCAAAGATGCTTCAACCTTACAAAGTCTTGTTTTTAAATACTCTATATAAAACCACGTTCTCTTTTGTGGTTTTATTTTAAGACAGCAGGGTAGAATTTGAGGGAGATTTGACTGCTATTTCGTATAGTCACAGGTATGAATCGCGGCACTTCGTCGGTTACGACGGCGATGGTTCCAGCTGATCCGATCAACGGAACTGCCTGTTCTTGAATTAACGTGCAAGTGGCTGAGCACTCCACAGACACGTGTACCCTTAACGTAGTTCTCGGGGAGTTTCAGTGGGACACAGAGTGACAAGGCTGGCCCCTTTGAATTACAGGTCCAAGAGAAACAGGAAGAAAGACCGAGAGAAAGTTGTGGTGAAAGAGTACAGCAGTGTTCTGCCACCATCCCCTGCCGGAGCCTCATGGAGCGATAGAGTACGTGCCAGGCTTAAGAAATAAGTCCCGGGGTAGGGGTCGATTTGTTTGGCTAAACCCTTCAAGATGGTATCCCATGGTGGTGTACGTTGGATATTACGTTGGATATAACATACATGCATGCATATATGCATATACACATATATAATGCGTATATACATGCATACATACATGCATACGTACGTACATACATACATACATACATGCATGCATCCATACATACATAATACATACATGCACGCAAGCATAGATACACATATACATACATGCACGCATGCATACATGCATGCATATATGCATACACACATACATAATAAATACATACAAACATACATACATACATATATACATACGTGCATACATGCATGCATATATGCATACATACGCACATACGTACATTCATACATACATGCATACGTACATATACACATACTAACACACATGCATGCATGCATACATACACAAACACGCATTTAACGTCGGTAAGCAAAAGTGCATGGACAATTTCGATGCAAAATACGATACGTGTATATCAGGCATATATATATATGTGTGTATGTGCGTGCGCGCATGTATGTGTATGAGTATGCATACTCGTGTGCGTGTGTTTCTGCGTCGTATATGTAGGTGTGTATAGGAAACTGGATTTTCCATGTTGTTAGAAAATATATTCAAAATAATAATGCTTCCTGTCTAACAATATCGTTTGTTCGCTTCAACATAAATTGTCCTATTGAGACCAAGGACATCCGGCTGCATATGTCGTGTTCCTCTTCTTCGTCTGGTGTTCGGAGTATTAACCGGAAGATATCATAGGGGAAAACTATGAATCAAATGATAAAATTAATTGTAAGTGCTGTTGCTGCTGTTTAGTTCCGGGTCTGCATTGACTGGCCAATACCGATTAAAAGCATGCCAACCAGCGACTGTCTTGGTTATTATATATGCTGCATCCACGGCGGCCATATTTCCGTGTTATTCTCCCCACCACCACCACCACTGCTTAAAAATAGCTGGATGTGGTGTGAGGACTTATTCTTTTCTACTCTAGGCACAAGGCTTGAAATTTTTTTTGGGGGGGGAGGGGGCCAGTTGATTAGATCGACTCCAGTGTGCAACTGGTACTTAATTTATCGACCCCCGAAAGGATGAAAGGCAAAGTCGACCTCGGCGGAATTTGAACTCAGAATGTAAAGACTGACGAAATACCGCTAAGCATTTCGCCCGGCGTGCTAACGTTTCTGCCAGCTCACCGCCTTCGGTGTGAGGGTATATTCTTTTCTACAATAGGCACAAGGCCCGAAATTTTTGGGAAGGGGGCCAGTCGATTAGATCGACCCCAGTACGCAACTGGTACTTACTTTATCGACCTCCGAAAGGATGAAAGGCAAAGTCGACCTCGGCAGAATTTGAACTGAGGAATGTAACGGCAGACGAAATACTAAGCATTTCGCCCGGTATGCTAACGTTTCTTATTTCGTTATTGCCCACAAGGGGCTAAATATGGAGGGGACAAACAAGGACAGACAAAGGGATTAAGTTGATTACATCGACCCCAGTACGTAACTGGTACTTAATTTATCAACCCCGAAAAGATGAAAGGCAAAGTCGACCTCGGCGGAATTTGAACTCAGATAGACAGAATATTTGACAGGCGTTTTTTCTCCAACACCGTTCTCTGAGTTCAAATCACACCAAATTCCAACATTGTCGTTTATCCTTTCGGTTTTTTTGGGGTTTTTTTTTTTTAGGAAAGTACCAATCTAGGATAGGGCGATAGATTCACGGAACTGTCAGAACAGCAATAACATCAACAATTGGTGTTGTTCTTATTATTGTCGTCGTCGTAGTCGTCTGGTGGGAAAAAACTATCCCATTAGATAAGAAATGGAAGTATATTCTATTCTATTGACAGAGACACTCATTACATAATTAACTAATTATGGAAAAAAATGTGTTTCTGTGTCTCGAGTGTCTGAAGTTTATCGTTATCAACGAAATTTGTAAATCCTACTTCCAGCATAATGTATGTATGTATGTATGTATGTATGTATGTATGTAATTGTGTGTATGTACGTATTTGTGTGTGTGTGTGTGTATGAATGTATGTGTGAGTATGTTTGTATGTATGTGTATGTATGAATGTGTGTATGTGTGTGTATATGTGTATGTATGCATACATATATACATATATATATATATATATATATATATGTATACATACATTCATACATACACGCACTCACTCTCTGTCTCTCTCTCTGTCTCTCTCTCTCTCTCTCTCTCTCACACACACACACACACACACACACACACAC
>NC_069005.1:5956959-5957821 GCF_001194135.2 Octopus bimaculoides | reverse complement strand
ATACAACCGTAATGTACTACAAAGTATATTAAAAGATTTATAAGTCAATACTGTGTCCTACTGTGTTAGCAGTGCTATTAACTCACTTGGTAAGGGGATGGTGGCGAACCCTGCTGTACTCTTGCATCACAACTTTCTCTCACTCTTTCTTCCTGTTTCTGTTGTGCCTGTAATTCAAAGGGTCAGCCTTGTCACACTGTGTCACGCTGAATCTCCCCGAGAACTACATTAAGGGTACACGTGTCTGTGGAGTGCTCAGCCACTTGCACGTTAATTTCACGAGCAGGCTGTTCCGTTGATCGGATCGGATCAACTGGAACCCTTGACGTCGTAAGCGACGGAGTGCCAACAATGTTATACTATAACAATCTAGGAGAGTTCTGACTGCCGCTCCCAAAAAAGTCTCAAAACTTCTGGAATAAATCTCATAAGTCAGTCCAATGAAATAATTTTATTTTAAGCAATGACTTTTAGCATATTTTTAGAGATTCGATAGATAGTGTATCTTAATACTCATAATTATCTATAACTATCGATTCGAAATTATCAACTCCTTATCGTATATCATTCTCGAACCGACACCGCACGAAATGCCGGATATAAGCAAGGATTTGAAATCATCGTCAATTGCTTATCAATAACTATTTTAATCCTTTTTATGCAAGTCCTTTATCAGATAATAAGAAATGTCGCATTACTAAAAATTTTACGGTAACTGAACAAAATCTGCTTTAGATTAAAACTCCATCTTGGTTGGTTTTGTCATTCGGCGCATTTGGTTTCGATAAGTGAAATACCAGACAAAGGGAATCATCTCTCTCTCTCTCTCTCTCTCTCTCTCTCTCTCTCTCTCTCTCTCTCT
>NC_069005.1:5955425-5956293 GCF_001194135.2 Octopus bimaculoides | reverse complement strand
ATTTTAAAAACATCATCGTTGAACGTCTGGAATTTTGATTTCGGTAAAATTTGTCATATGGGAATTTATTTTTCACTCTCTGATGGGTTTATGATCGAGTCTGTGGCACTGGAGACCTCCGGCGTTCTCGGCCCCTCCGGCGTTCTCGACCCCTCCGGCGCTCTCGGCCCCTCCGGCGTTCTCGGCCCCTCCGGACCATATCCTTGCTCACCGCCATCTATCTATCTATCTATTAATAAATCAGTCAGTCAGTCTATCTCTTCATCTCTGTGTTTCTGTGTGTTTTCTAAAAATCAGAACTGTAAAATTCCCTCTCGTTCTTTTGGGATTTTTTCTTAATTTAAAGTAGATTTCTGAATATCTCGATAGTAATCAAGCTTAATCCGTCTAATGATGGTCGTTTCCGTTCAACCTGACATTATCTTAATACCTCTGTGTCCCAACACTGAAATAATCCGGCGCTATTTCTTGAAAATGCTTTGCAGAATCGGTTTATTTCCTACTAAAAAAAACAAAGGACATTTAAATATCTTTCCTAAAAACTAAATAAAATGGCGACTTTTTTGATGACTGTCACCGTTTTATGTGTCTGTGGGGTCTGAGAGAATATCCCCCAAGTCAAACCGAAATCCAATCAATTCGTAAATACATACATACATACATACATACATACTACTACTACTACTACTACTACTACTACTACTACTACTAATAATAATAATAATAATAATAATTCTGTTTTATTGGCCACAAGGGCTGATATAAATTAAAAACATGTAAGGACAAAGACAGGACGAAGGTTACAAAGGGTTTTGTCCGAAAAGAAGAAAACGTTCGTGTAAACAGAGGAAAAACAGAGAAAGATATA
>NC_069005.1:5952384-5953739 GCF_001194135.2 Octopus bimaculoides | reverse complement strand
ATATATATATATATATATATAGATCGCTGACCAAACCATTCCATTTTTTTTCTCCGTGTTTTTCTCCTTGTTTTCTCCGTATTCTTTCTGTTGAAGAGCGTAGCTCGAAACGTTAAAGACTTTCTGTATTCCCGAGCGTTAAACTAATGCATCTTTTTGTTGTTTACACCACCTGTCCTCGTCTGTTGTTGTTCTTTTCGTAAATTCTCCCATATGTATATATACACGTACATACATGCATACTTACGTAGATACGTACATAGGTGTCGAAGTGCATCCCTTGACAAAGTCTGCATACATGAAGCTGGTGACGTCATAAGACTTGGAGGGCATACATACAAAAATACCGTTGTTGAAGTTGAAATTCCAATGAAGGAGCCTTGGATCTAGGTTAGAAACCGATTCTTTCTCCATTGGCAAGAAATCTTGAAATAAAAACTGAATAATGACATACATACCTGCACACATAAAAGCATGTATATAAAAGCATATGTCTGTGTGTGTGTATGTATATATATATATATATATATATATATATATATATATATATATATATATATATATATATATATATATATATATATATATATATATATATATATATACATATACATATATATACATATATACATATATATATATATATATATATATATATCTATATATACACACACACACACATACACATTATATGTCATGTGTATGAAATATATTAACGCTAAACTAACCTATATCTTTGCATTTAGTTTGATAATGGTTATTAGAAATGTATGAACGTCACCTAATCTTATCTTCGTTATCTCCCTCTTTCCCTATCAATCTACCGATGCTGGGGCCTGGTGCCAAATTTAGAAAGCGTCATATCTGATAAGGGATACAAGTCTTGTCAACGATATCAAACTCCATTCATTTATTGGATTTTCACGCTGATATGACTTCGGCAAAGAGGGGGGCATGTGTCTTTATCTCTCGTACATGCGCACTGCTTTTGGTTATTCGGTCTGTCCGTCTATCTATCTATTAATTTCTCTCTCACTCTCTCTCTCTCTCTCTAAATATATATATACACATATATATATAGACAGACATATGTGTGTGTGTGTGTGGTGGGAACACGTCAGGTGTCGAAGTTATCGCAGTGTAACGTGAAATGAAGCATTTTGCTCAAGAACACAACGCACCACTCGGTCTAGGAATTGAAACCATGATATCGCGATCGTGAGTACAACACCCCAACCACCAGGCCATGCATCCACCCATATACATATGTATACATATATATATATATCTATATATATATATATATATATATATATATATACACACACACACACACACACACACACACACACACA
>NC_069005.1:5951043-5952336 GCF_001194135.2 Octopus bimaculoides | reverse complement strand
ATATATATATATATATATATATATATATATCTTCGTTATAGGATCCTAAATCAGAAAAAGAGCACAGCCTATAAAATATAGAGCAGTTATTTATTTCTGTATGTGTAAAGTAACAGTTTTAGAAAAAAAAAAAGAAAAAAAAAAGGAACCATTTGTTTCATATCTTGCGTGAACGAGACATATCTTCAGTTTCTCTTAACGATAACTGTTCTCTGCAAAGAATGTTTATTAAAAACACAAGAATGCCAGTGATAGCTGAAGAACTATTCCGCTGCAAAAATTATGGCCGGGCGAGTCGTCTTCCTTCGCTTGACAGCCAGGTTTTCCAATTTTGAAGTAAAAATTTCCGAAAATGTGGGCAACTCCCCACGGCTTCCGTCCTGGAGTTCAGATAGCCTCCTGGCTCATGTGAGTTCATTTTTCTGCCAAACACAATTTACATAGTCTTGTTCCATTGTGATAGGACCCACAAGTTTCTAGCAATTTCTACCTGATGCTAAAGGGTGTATGGTCGTCCTTTAGGCGCCATACGTATGCTGCCAGTGTCGTTGCGTTGCGTCTCTCCAGGAGATCTGTGGTTGTTCAGGCGAATTTTGAAATTGGATTCGCAAAATCCGACATAAATTTTAGTGTGTGTCCCTGTGTTGGCATTGATGTTACCGATATTTGTGCTGCTCCTGTTTGAGGCTACCTTTTCTTGGTACACTGTGTCCTCGGTGTTACATCGGCCGTCCATTGGGCACTCATTTCTAATCCTGCATGAACAACCTGCCTCTGTCCGTGGTTTAGGAGTGCTAAGTAATTTTTTCTTAACATTGGTTGCACAACTGAAAGAGATCCTTAAATTATGTCTGTTATATATATATATATTTGTGTGTGTGTGTGTGTGTGTGTGTGTGTGTGTGTGTGTGTGTGTGTGTGTGTGTGTGTGTGTGTGTGTGTGTGTGTGTGTGTGTGTGTGTCTGTGTGTGTCTGTGTGTGTGCATGCGTGTGTATGGTTGTCTCTCTGTGGGTCTATATTTGTGCTGCGTTGGTCTGTTCCCGTTCTCATAACTTGGCGCTTCGGCAAAAGAGGTTGATAGTATAGGTACCAGAATTTAAGAAAATAATACTTGAGTCGATTCATTCGAGTAAATCCCTTCAAGGCCATGCCCCAGCATGGCCACAGTTCAATGACTGTATTAAGTAAAAGATTCGGTACCATACTTTCATAAACCATCGCCCAACCACCACCATCCCCACTAACATCACTACCACCACCGACACCACAACCACCGACACCACTACTACCAC
>NC_069005.1:5947914-5948303 GCF_001194135.2 Octopus bimaculoides | reverse complement strand
TATATATATATATATATATATATATCATTTGTAAGTTTATCTTTACAGATATTTTATAGAATTCAGAGTCACTCCGTGAGATACGATTTCGTATACGAATGCTTTTATCTAAACAATGCAATCGAAGATACAAAAAAAAACTAGGTGATGGGTGGATGTGCATATCTGAAGAGTTATTGTTCTTTCATCAACATTCCATCATCCCATCAACCATCCACGAATGCATTGCATAAATACCAACCCAAGTTTAGCGATGTAACACTATTGCATACACCAATTGACATAAGAAACACATTGCTGGTAGCTGATACGTAAAAATATACACGTATGTATCACATATTTGTATGTGTGTGTGTGGTGTGCATGAATGTTTGTATGTGTCTGCAGGT
>NC_069005.1:5945180-5947814 GCF_001194135.2 Octopus bimaculoides | reverse complement strand
TGTTGTTACTACTACTACTACTACTACTACTGCTGCTGCTGCTGCTGCTGCCAATTTATAAACGTGTCTTTAGTGTTTATTTGATCTTCGTCCTCCCACTCAGCTTTGTTCTTGTCGCTCCATGGAAATCGCTTCATAATTTCTCCGTCATTTCCCTTTTTGTTACGCGTCTCCTCTGTCGTCTCCAGCGTCTAAGATTAGGGCCCTTATGATCCGATAAAACAAATCGTTGTTTTTGTCATCACCACCTCCTCCTCCTCCTCCTGCAAATCTAACGGAGGCCTCGAAAGACATTTTAAGAGCCACAAAGATCAGAACTTACTCTTTGTAAGCCTAGTACTTATTCTATCGCTCTCTTTTGCTGAACTGCTACATTATGGGGACGTAAACACACTAACACCGGTTGTCAAGCGATAGTGGGGGGGACAAACACAAACTCACAAATACATAATACATATATATATGTATATATATATATATATATATATATACATGTATATATATATATATATATATATATATATATATATACGACGAGCTTCTTTAAGTTTCTGTCTACTAAGTCCACTCGCAAGGCTTTTGTCGGCCCGAGGCTTTAATAGAAGAGACTGACCTAAGGTACCAGGCAGTGGGATTGAATCAGGAACCATGGGGTTGGGAAGCAAGCTTCTTACCACACAGCCACTCCTGCGTCTAGTGTAAGAAATATAAAGAAACTGATGTCTATACAATATTTTCGCATAGGTTTTACGATATTTTTTGTACAATTGTCTGAAGATCTACAGAAGTTGGCATTTAGACATTTCAATAGAAATCTCAATCAGACAGAATAAAGAATAACTGTTAACCAGATTGGCAGCAGTTAATTGTTACGTTTTAATTAGTGGTCCATCATCTTGTATGTCTGACTGATTGACTGTCTGTCTGGCCATCCGGCTGTCTGGCTGTCGGGTCGGATGACATAGTGTCTTGTTTAATGTCTGGCTATTTGTCTGTCTGCTATTATCCATGGTCTGTTTGTCTGTGTGGCTCGCAGATCATGTCGCAGCATGACTGTCTGCCTATCTGTCTGTCTGTGCGTATGTACGATTTTTTGTCTGTCTATCTATCTATCTATCTATCTATCTATCTATCTATCTATCTATCTATCTATCTATCTATCTATCTATGTCTATCTTTGTACTGTCCCCTTCACCCTGGTGGCAAATGAAAAAATAACTACTACTACTACTACTACTACTACTACTACTACTACTACTACTACTACTACTACTGCTGCTGCTGCTTTTATTATTCCACCACCTCATCCGTCGCCCTGGTGGCAAACAAAGAAAACATAATAATAATAATAATAATAATAATAATAATAATAATAATGATAATAATAATAACAATTATTATTATTATTATTGTTATTGTTATTATTATTATTATTATTATTATTATTATTATTATTATTATTATCATCATCATTATTATTATTATTATTATTATTATTATTATTATTATTATTATCATTATTATTATTATTATTAGTGCTATTATTTTTGCTGAGAATTCTTTCTTTCACATCACCAAGTTAGTAAACCATATGTTGTCTCCCTCGGTGACATTTCACCTTGACAAAGCAGTTAACACTTTTCACACTAGAAAAGAATGAAATATTATTGCAACGCGTTGTCCTAGATATAAAACTGGCACGGGGGTGGTCACATCTGGAACGTCTTTGGTCAAAGGTCTCCTCTGTCAGGACTTATCTGGAGTCAAACCACAGCAACAACAGCAACAACAGCAGCAACAACAACAACAACGTGATAAAAAATATATACACATAAAGAATGAGAGAGACATAAGGATCATTGATAATTTATTTAAAATACGCCCCCCTGCGCCCCTTGGGAAGAATATTGTGATACATACATATATATATATACACACACACATTTTATATATATATATACATTATAATATATATATATATGTATATATATATATATATATATATATATATATATAGATATATATATATATGTATATTATATGTATATATATATACACACATTATATTTATATACGCGGGTTTCTTTCAGTTTCTGTCTACCAAATCCACACAAAAAGCTATAGTGGAACACACTTGGCCAAGGTACCATGTGGTGGGGCTGAACCCAGAACCATGTGGTTGGGAAGGAGACTTCTTGCCACATAGTACACCTATACCTATGGAAATCGTAAAATCCAATAATATGCGGAGAGAAAGAGACATAAATACAGAGAGTGGGGGAGGGGGGAAGATGACGAAAAGAACCACATAAAATTCTATTTTTCGAAAACTAGAAATAAAATAAGAGACAAATAGAAAAGTATTCAATTCCTAATTTTAGAGATAACTTTTAAATATACACATGCGTGTGTGTGTGTGTGTGTGTGTGATTTAAAACATGTTCCAAAGTTCGCTTGCAATGGTGGTTATATGCAAGAAGTTCCTAGGAGCAAGCTTCATTTTTTTTTTTAAGGAATAGTTTCGTGTTTTTTGGGTTTTTAAAAACATTTTGGAGAGTTTTTGATCACATTTAGATATTAGGAAGTAAAAGCATTAAATTATTCGGGTTCTTTGAAGTTTTTCAACTCTGAAAT
>NC_069005.1:5941309-5941759 GCF_001194135.2 Octopus bimaculoides | reverse complement strand
TATATATATATATATATATATATATATGTTATATATATACCACGGGCTTCTTTCAGTTTTTCCTCTACCAAACCCACTTACAATACTTTGGACGGAGGCTATAGGAGAAGACACTGGCCTAAGGTGCTGCCACAGCAGAACTGAACTCAAGACTCCATCACCCATAACGCCACACCTACGGACTTGTCTATCGATCTATCGATCTATCTATCTATCGATCTATCTATCTATCTATCTATCTATCTATCTATCTATCTATCTATCTATCTATCTATCTATCTATTTATTTATCTATCTATCTATTTATATATCTATCTATTTATCTATATGTACACACATATATATGTGTACACATATATACATATACTTATAGACAGACACACACACTCACACATACATACACGTGTGTGTATATATAAATATATATATATATATATATATATATATATA
>NC_069005.1:5939099-5940087 GCF_001194135.2 Octopus bimaculoides | reverse complement strand
TATATATATATATGTATGTATGTATGTATGTATGTATTTATACAGGTCTGATCAATAAGTATCCGGATTGATACCATAGTAACGAAGCTAAAGCATACAGATTGAAGCCGCTTGGCAAAGATTGACCTTGAACTCTGCTGTGCATGCGCACTAAATTTTAAAGTTCTAGCTCACTTCTGGTGTGTAGCGTGTGATCGTCGCATTGACCATGACAGAGGACGTTGTCATGGCGATACCTGCTCAGAGGCCTACGCAAAAGAGCTGAAAGTGTATTGAGAGGAGTGTATGAGCCGCACACAAGTGTACGAGTGGTTCAGATGTTTCCAAGATGGCCGAAAATAAGTCGATATTAACGAACGTTCTGGGGAGACCCGCAACCATCAGAACTGAGTAAAACGTCGCAGCTGTGAAGGGAATTCGTTGAATCACTATCCGTAAGTTACCTGAGGATGTACAGATTAGTTACGGTTCCGTTCAGTCCATTATCACTGGAGATTTCAGTATGAGACGCGTGTCTGCCAGATTTGTGCCAAAACTGCTTTCAGCTGACCATAAAGGGAGTCGGGTTTCAGTGGCACAAGATCTCCTTGATAATGACGAGAATGATGAAAACTTTTTGAAAACTTTTCGTAGGCCTCTGAGCAGATATCGCCAAGCCTTTAGCAAAATTTGATGCAGATTCTCTGCTCAACTTTCTCTGTCGTGCTCAATGCAACGATCACACGCTACACACCTTCCTTCCAAGCGCTGCTGTAAACAGCGGAAGTAAGGTACAACGTTAAAACTTAGTGCGCATGCACAGCAGTGTTGAAGGTCAATCTGTGCCAAGCGGCTTCACTCTGCGTTTCGTTACTATGGCAACGGTCCAGGTACTTATTCATCAGACCACGTATGTGTATTCATACATACATAATAGCTACAAATCTCTCTCTCTCTCTCTCTCTCTCTATATATATATATATATATATATATATATATATATATATAT
>NC_069005.1:5937446-5938026 GCF_001194135.2 Octopus bimaculoides | reverse complement strand
ATATATATATATATATATATATATATATATACGTGCGTACAAACACATGCATACATACATATGATGGTGAATGTATATTTATATACATATGTTTATTTGTTTACAAACCATATTATCTACAAAACCAACAAAACATAAATATTGCTCTAACGTAAGCAAAATGTAAACGAACACAAATGTACAAGCGCACATGCCCGCGCATACACACACACACACACACGCTGATGCTCCCACGCACATACACTTATAGAGAAGTACGCACAAACAAAACCATATATAGAAACACACAAAGCGCATGTATATAAAGGGGTACACCCCCCACACATACACATGTACAAGCACGCATGCCCTCACATACACACACACACTCACATACACACGTATGCGCCATCCACACTAGCATGTATAGAAAATATACATATGCATACGTTCAGGGGTAGACACACTAATACATATATACACATACATACATACACACGAATACGTTTATACATAAATATACATGCGACACGCAAAAATGTACACATATGCATGCACTCATATACACAAACACACACACATACGTCTGTTTATATATATA
>NC_069005.1:5934263-5936813 GCF_001194135.2 Octopus bimaculoides | reverse complement strand
TATATATATATATATATGTGGGTGAAATTACTCCCTGCTCCGTCTGTATCGTCTAACCTGAAAGCAGAAAGACATAATCGAACAGGTTGAAGTCAGGCAACGGCGAGACAGCGGCAGAACTGCATCAGAGGATATTTTAAGTCCCCTATATATCTAGCAAGTGAAGTATGCTCACAAAATGCAGATCACTCGGTTCGAATCTGTCAGGTCACATCAGTCGCACAATTATTCAGAATGACTCAAGAAGCGGGTGAAGAATGCATTCATTGATTCTTGAATATGAATTTGGAATTGTGAGAGACACCCTGTGAAGGCGTGCGGCCTAGTGGTTAGGGCGTTGTACTTACGATCAGATCGCAAGGTCATGGTTTCAATTCCTGAAAAAGACGATGTATTGTGGTCTTGAGCAAACCCCTTCATTTGACGTTGCTTCAGTCCACTCAGCTGTAAAAGAGTAACCCTGCATAACGCACATACGTACGTAGCTGTGTGGTACGAATTCTGCTTCCCAACCACATGGTTCCGGGTTCAATTCCACTGCATGACAACTTAGACAGGTGTCAACAGCCATAAGTTTGATACAGTCGATTATATATTTATGTATATACATATATACATATGTATGTATCCACATACACGCGCGCGCATGCGCACGCCTACTAAATCCACTCTCAAGGCTTTGGTCGACTCGGAGATGTAGTATATGATAGTAGCCCAAAATGCAATGCAGTGGGATTGAACCCGGAACCATGGGGTTGGGAAACAAATATCTTATCAGAGAGCCATGCCAGCACTATACACATACACACACATATATGCATACACAAACACGTACATATGTACAGACATATATACGCATACATTTATGTATATATATTATACACACACATGTATCAATATCATACCCGCATACATACATACATACACGCATACATATATATACGTATGTATGTGTGTATGTATGTATGTATGAATAATTGTTTCTAAAGATAGCGTGTCGTCTCGTTTTCTTTTAAATAAACGAATAAACGAATAAACGAGACCATTTTCTAACTCTTTAGAATCAAGAATTTAATAGTTAAAATATGGCGCACTTACAGAAGATAATTCTAGATTTCTAAAGATTCAAAGAGAAGAAACACACACATACACACACACACCCAACCACCTACCCAAGCACACACACAAACATATGTATGTATATATGTATCCAGGATGTATGAATGTATGTGCATGTATATATATATATATATATATATATATATATATATATATATATATATATACAACACGCACTTATATACATTATTGTTCATTGTGTCAATAACTGCAGGAATAACCGAAGTTGATGCCGTAACATTACTTTGGACGAAATAGCAAATATGTTCTGTTCTACGAGATAAGGGCGGAAACGTTCTTCCATGATTTCCATTCTGATTATTAAATAATTCTATTTCCCATTGTCCATTAACTCTCACTTTCTCCCTTTCTCTCTCACTCTCTCTCTTTCTTCCACTTTTTCTTCTCTCTCTCCTTCACCCCTCTTTTTCTTCTATTACGGCCCGTAAAAACACACATACACACACACACACACACACACGCACTCTCACACACCACCAATTACTTCACATACGTTCACACATACATACGCACACACGCACAGACACACACACACACATATGGCCAGAGTTAAAAGTTGTGTATTTTGATCGTCCTGCTTGAAATTATCTCCCTTGCTTGTGTTTCTTTAGATCTTAAACAATTCCCGAGGGAGTGTTTGTCTGCTCATTACTTGGATAATCTTAGTTGATCAAACTTTTACCACTCACTATAATTACATATACGAGACTGCGTTCGATGTACATTTAAACGCTATAGAGGGAGTGCTCGCCTTCTAATCACATGGATAATGTCAGTTGATCAATGAATAACATATATGAAACTGTCGTGCATATATTTAATACACAGAACGCTCCCTTGGGGTGTTTCGCGTCAGCCATATTGGTGTCCAATATGGTGATGATGTCTGTAGGGAGGAAGAAGAGTTATCAAAGAATTCTTTGATGTAACTTGACGAAAATAGGCATTAAAGAGACCTTTTATTCTTTGAAATAGTCCAAGAAAACAAGACCATTATTCCCTAAAACAGGCATCAAAGGGTCTCTTCTTGCGATTGGTGCCACGATGGAGATAAAGATCTGGCGGAATTTTGGTCTAAACACCGCATATAACTCCTCATAACGTTTTCATTTTTGGAATTTTCAGAAAATTTTTGCGAATTTGTTCTCCACACGGGAATTCATACGGTTATAAAAAAAAGATTTCTTTGTGTGTTATTTAAAGGCGATGTAGCTGTTATTTTTAGCACAACCTACGACCACCGGATACCTTTCTTTTTTCATTGTCACTCTGGCATGTATCATCAATGTTTTTCAATATTTTCCTCCACATAAACACCTTTAAGGGAATAATGATACACCCAAGAGGAGGTCAATTGATGGTATTTAAGGGAGAACAAACACAGTCACACACACACACACACACACACAC
>NC_069005.1:5932971-5934090 GCF_001194135.2 Octopus bimaculoides | reverse complement strand
TATATATACGACGGGCTTCTTTCAGTTTCCGTCTCACAAATCCATTCACAAGGCTATAGTAGAAAACACTTGACCAAGGTGCCACGCAGTGAGACTGAACCCGGAACCATATAGTCGGGAAGCAAGCTTCTAACTTAAGATTTTATCGTTAAAATGTATTCGCAATGAATTGGTTTTATATATATATATATATATATATGTATATATATATATATATAGACGTATATACATTGATAGACAGGCATACACAAGCACACACATTCACAAACACAGAATCACCTATCACCTGTCACTTGTCACCTGTCATCTCTCACCTGTCACCTGTAGCTGTTGCACAACCGCGTTAAGCAACGATTTGCTTTCTACAGTTTCTTAGAAAATTGATTGCTTCGGGCAATCAATTCATTCCAAGAAATTCTTATCATTATTCTCCAATTCCACATTTCAAAAGTTTGAATTCTTTACTGATCAATTTTATTAACCATCGACGTTCATGCTCCAAAGGTCACAATTGGAAATACCAAAGAATTTATTAAATTGCTTTCTTTGATTCTCCTCCTTCCAAATCACGTTCGGTTCCATCTTCAGATATTTAGTAATAGCAGCGGTTCTTCGTTTTATTTCTTTTGTTGTTGCGTTCGGCCTTTTATAGAAATAACAGCACCAAGAACATTAAACTTGGTTTTACAACTTCAGTTGCCGGTACAGAATTCTGTATGGTGCCATTGACCGTTTTGATAATGGTCGAAGTCTTTGTGAAGTTGGCTGCCATTGAAGGCAAAATTCCCTCCATTTTTCGCTGGATGTAATCACAACTGCCAACAACAGAAACTGTGGCAGACGATCTTCGCTTTCTGCAATCGACGTGATGTCTTTTGAATATGGGAGGTCGTAGGTTTTCGAATATATATGCACAAGCACGCGGACACACACACGCACTCACAGACCCATGCACGCATGCACGCGCGCGTGAATGTGTGTATACATAAATATATTTTAAGATGTATGAACGTGTGTGTATGTATATATATATATATATGATATATATGCATACACACACACACACACACACACACACATATATATATACATATATATGAGATATATATGAATATATAT
>NC_069005.1:5930558-5931240 GCF_001194135.2 Octopus bimaculoides | reverse complement strand
GAAATTCCTGGAAAGTGAGTCAAAGTTTTAAGTAGAAAACCAAAGACAAGAGTAGCAGGTGTACGGAAACACAATAGGGTCTGAATTTTATATGAAAACAGTTATAGATAATGCAAGGGTTGTGTGAGGGTGTGCGGGGGTGTGAATGTGTGGGAGGTTTGCACGAGTGTGTATATATGTATACATACATACATACATATATATATATATATATATATATAGGTTTCAAATTTTGGTACAAGGCCAGCAGTTTCGTGGAAGCGGGTAAAGCTGTTACATCGACCCCAGTGCCTCACTGGTACTTATTTTATCGGCCCCGTAAGGATGAAAGACAAAGTCGACCTCGGCGGAATTTGAACTCAGAACGCAAAGACAGACAAAATACCGTTAAGCATTCCGCCCGGTGTGCTAACGATTCTCCCAGCTCGCCGCCTAATGACTATGTATATGTGTGTGAGTGTATGTGTGTGTTTGTGTGTGTATATATATATATATATATATATGCGAGTAAAAATAAATACAAAAAAAGGTGGATTTTTTTGTATGATTGTGTATAGAGGAATATATTATTTTGCTTAAAAGAGTTCCAACACTGTCTGTTTTTTATGTTTTATTTATATTCCTGCAGAACTAATGTGGGGTATAGAATATGGAATATACAATATATAATATGATATACAAT
>NC_069005.1:5928752-5929406 GCF_001194135.2 Octopus bimaculoides | reverse complement strand
TATATATATATATAAACTTACTCATATGTATATATATATATGTATGTATGTATTGACATTCGTATATATCTACATATATACATAAATCTATCTATCTGTCTGTCTGTCTGTATGTCTGTCTGTCTGTCTGTCTGTCTGTTTGTGTGTCTGATGATCTCTATGTCCATCAAGTCTATCAATCTGTGCGTCTCTCTGTCTATTCATTATCTTTGTGTATGTGTGTCTGTGCGCATGACTGGCATTCCGGCGCTTACGACGACGAGTGTTCCACTGGATCCGATCAAAATAACCTGCTCCTCAAGTCAACGTATTGAGCACACCCTTAGCGATATTCAGTGTGACACGGAATGCGACAAGGTTGGCCCCTTTGAATTACAGGTACAATTCATTCTTGTATATATGTACATGTGTGTGTGTGTGTGTGTGTGTGTGTGCGATTGAGTGTGCGTGTGTATATATGTATATATGTGCGCGTTTATATACATATATATATATATATAGACATCCATGCATATATATATCTGTATACATACATATACACATAATACATACACACACACACACACACACACACACACACACATACACACACACACACACATATATATATGTATATATATATATATATATATATATATATATATATATATATAT
>NC_069005.1:5924552-5925638 GCF_001194135.2 Octopus bimaculoides | reverse complement strand
CTACACTGATAAGTAAGATAACGGTTAAATTATCCTACGGATGGGATGTTGCTGTTGGTAGTGGTGGTGGTGGTGGTGGTGGTGGTGGTGGTTTTGGTGGTGGGGTGAGGGAATCTGGGGCAATGAGGGTGGAGGTTTGGGAGATAGGAGTGGGGAGCTGAGGAGAGGAGGGCTGGTGGCGATATCTGTCGGTGATGAGTACGCGGTGGTTAATGAGGCCCTCTAGATGTAGTACAAGTAGTAGTAGTAGTAGTAGCAGCAGTAGCAACAGCAGCAGTAGTAGTAGTAGTAGTACACAAACGCACACACACATAGTATATGTATAGTATATATATATATAGATATACACGAAGCATATTTGTTAAGTATATGTTAATAATAATAATAATAATAATAATAATAATAATAATAATAATAATAATAATAAATTCTGGTTTTTTTGGGGCCACAAAGGCTAACATAAATCAAAAACATATAAGGACAATAATAATAATAATAATAGCAGCGAAAAAAAAAGAGTGCCATTGTTATCAAGTGAACGATATTTCGACATCTCGTATATCTTCCCCAGGTTCAAAAAATGAACGTGTCAATCTATTTCATTTTGGTTAATATTTGTAAGATTGAGGTAACTTCTCCAGAAGGTATAGGGATGTGGGTGCTGGAATGTAATACTCGCGATAGTTGAGGGGTTACTGTATGTATTCTTTTACTCTTTTACTTGTTTCAGTCTTTTGACTGTGGCCATGCTGGAGCACCGCCTTTAGTCGAACAAATTGACCCCAGGGCTTATTGTTTGTAAGCCTAGTACTTATTCTGTCGGTCCGTTTTGCCGAACCGCTAAGTTACGGAGACGTAAACACACCAGCATCGGTTGTCAAGGACGGGCTTCTTTCAGTTTCCGTCTACCAAATGCACTCACAAGGCTTTGGTCGGCCCGAGGATATAGCAGAAGACACTTTCCCAAGGTGCAACGCAGTGGGACTGAACCCGGAACCATGTGGTTGGAAAGCAAGCTACTTACCACACGGCTCCTTTGAAAGTGACTTGAGACGATGTTTGTCTTTCTGTCTGTCAGTTTATCTA
>NC_069005.1:5922897-5923666 GCF_001194135.2 Octopus bimaculoides | reverse complement strand
CAAGGATGAGTTTGACATCCAACGGGAAACTTTTTTCTATCAGTAAGAGTCCCATATCAAAGCTATATTTTAAAAAGATAAGGTTCATTATTATTATTATTATTATTATTATTATTATTATTATTATTATTATTATTATTATTATTGTTATTATTATTATCTTCTTTCAATTTTGTTTCCATTTCTTGCCGAGTATTTCCCCAATTATTATTATTATTATTATTATTATTATTATTATTATTATTGTTGTTGTTGTTGTTGTTGTTATTACAACTATTATTGTTCTTGTTGTTGTTGTTATTGGACCCCCACCCCGTCGTCTTTATTTTGAAAGGAAGTACGGGGGTAAACCTTCGCCTGTTTGGCGGTTATGGTGAAGGAGTTGTACGGCGTTAAGTCAGTCTTTTGATATTCAAACGTTAAGACTCTACACAGAAACCGTGCGTTGCGACCACCACTAAGAATCCTGCTAGAAATAGATCATCATAACATTGTTTCATCATTTTAAAGATTACAATTATGTCCTTTCTACTGCGTTCAGGTTGTTTACAGCGTAACAATTCCAACTCAGTTCCTAATTTCAAATGCAAAATTATCACCGGTTCAAATACTGCAGTATAACTATGCTACAGAAGTTAAAACTATATTGTGGCATAACTACGTTATAGTAAGCGGAACGGTAGCATAACTACGTTATAGTAAGCGGAACGGTATAATAGTTGAAGAAGGAATTGTAATTCCGAAATATCATCGGACTATAGATAACCAA
>NC_069005.1:5922418-5922797 GCF_001194135.2 Octopus bimaculoides | reverse complement strand
GTGTGTGTGTGTGTGTATGTATGTATATGTATATATGCATATATATACATAAATACATGCATATGTATTTATGTATATATATGCATATGTACATATATATATGGGTGTATATATGCGTATGTATATACATAATACATGCATGTTTATACATACATATATATATGTATGCACATATATGTATATACATGCTTACATACATTTATATACGTGTTCGTATACATATAAAAATGTATATATATGTATATTTATATATATTTATACACACACACATTAATGTATACGCACACGCGCAGATATGTATGTATGTATGTATGTATGTATATGTGTGTATATATATATATATATTTTTATATATATATATATATATATATATATATAT
>NC_069005.1:5920431-5921602 GCF_001194135.2 Octopus bimaculoides | reverse complement strand
TATGCACATATATGTGTATGTATATATAGAGAGACATATTTGTGTGTATGTGTGTACACATTATTGTTATTATTATAGATAGATATATAGATAGATGCAGACAGAGAGACAAATATCTGTCTATATATTTGCGTATCTTTTTATCTTCCTATTTCTGTCTAGGTACCTATTAACCTATCAAACTCACCTTCTGTCTGCGTTTATATCTATACATTAATCTGTCTGTCTCTCTTCTTACCTGTCCATTTATGCATCTATCTTTCAATTTGACTTACGTGTCTATCTTTCAATCTGCTTCTCTGTCTCTCTATTAGCCTGCCTGTTTGTCTATCTATCTATTTGTCTATCGCTCTACTTATCTATCCGTCTATCTCTCTATCAGTCTGTCTGCCTTTTTAATTTATTCAAAAATCCCTAAGCTGGTTGTTTCATTAGTAGGCGGGTTGGCTTATTGCCTAACTGTCTTGCCAGCTGTTTTGTTGGCCGGCTGGCTGAATAGATAGATAGATGGATGGCTGCATAGATCATTGGCTGCATGGATGAATGTATGTTTGAGCAGATGTTTGTTGTCACCTGCCTAACTGTTCCTAAGAATCATGTCCGCATTGATAACGAACTGATCACTTCTGTTCGATTAGGTTCCTTTCCGTTCGTCACTTTGAAACACTATCCCTGCTGTGTGAAAGAGTAAGGAAGCAATAAGACTCCTCCCACCCTCTCTCTAATCCCGGATATAGATAGATAGATAGATAGATAGATAGATAGATAGATAGATAGATAGATAGATAGATAGATAGATAGATAGATAGAGAGATATCACTGGGTCAACCAGACTATCGAATGTTGTTACACACTGCTTGTTATAATGCACTTCCACGCATTGCTGTAGCTTTCGAACGATATCACCCACTGACTAGGCGGGTAGATTCAACGAAGCGCCAGTCCTGTCGCATTTGCAGCTGGGTGGACTGGGCCAACGGGAAATGGTTTTGCTTCAGAATACAACATAGCGCCGGTCTTGGAATCATAGCCACGACCGATAGAATAAGTACTAGGCTTACAAAGAATAAGCTCTGGAGTCGATTTGCTCGATTAAAGGCGGTGCTCCAGCATGGCCGCAGTCAAATGTCTGAAACAAGTAAAGAATAAAGAATAAAGAATATATATATAT
>NC_069005.1:5915194-5916680 GCF_001194135.2 Octopus bimaculoides | reverse complement strand
ATATATATGCATGTACATATAAGTGTGTGTGTGTGTGTGTTTTATTATACATTACATATTTCCCCACTTGAGTGTTCCCTTCTCTTTGATGGCTTCCTATAATTAAACTCCTCCATTAACACAAGAACAGGCTGCGAATTGGCAGAACGCTTAATATCGAGGTCAGAATCCCGAGTATAACAACGACGAAAAAAAAAAAAAAAATGGACGCCACGAAAACCGCTGACTTGTTTCGTTGTTTTTTGTTTTTTAATAAGACTAGTTTACTGATATTGATTTCAAATTTTGGCACAAGGCCAGCAATTTTGGACGGTGTTGCGGTGGTGGGAGTGACTAAGACTTCCTTATTCGAGGGAGTACAACAGTATTTGGATGAAGATGTTTTGAGTTTCGAGTGAGGTGAGATGACAGAATGTGATCAGGAACTATGGGAGAAAGTTCATCAGAGCACTTCTTGTAGCAATAACGATAGAAAGGACCAAAGCTGGTGACGTCACGTCAATGTGACGAGGGTTACAGAGAGGGGAAGGCCAATCAAATTAGAGACTTACTTCTGGACTCGGTCGAGGAGATCCAAATGACAAGGTGGTGCACCAGCCCAAATAAGACAACAGTATTCCATACAAGAATGAATTGTGGACTTCTAAAGATACGTGATGTCCATGTCACGTCTTACGACCTTTACAGTGTTTGCAGAGCTTCGAACAGTAGTCATGGCGTCAGATACAGGTAACACTTCTCTAGTATCCAGATGCCTTCCAGTCTTCAGTGCCAACCAGTATTTTTCTCAACTATAAATTTAATCTTTATGCTCTCCAACGCCGTTAACTGTTCACACATTACATCAAGCTGTTCCTGAAAAAGAAGGAAACATAAAAATCGTTAAATTTAGCCCAAAACACCCTATATGATATTTGTCCTGAATATATTATCTCATATGCGCTTGTGTCTCTGTATGCATGTATATACATGTGTATGTGTTTGCTTGTGGATAATGTCCTAGATAAAAGATATTTCATACGCTGTCTCGTATGCGTCTGTCTGTGTATGTGTGTGCAAGCATCCTTATGTGTTTGTGTGCAAAGAATGTTCTACATTTGCTACGAAACTGTAACTATTTCTCAGATACCCACTTTGTATTATTGTTTCTTCTGTGCCAAATGCTACGATATCAAAACTATTGTTTCACAGATAACTTTCCCAAAATGTGTTATGCGATCTTCATTTTTTTAAATTTCTTTTTTTTTTCTTCGTTTTTCTTCTTTGCTTTTCTTACCGTCTTCGCTCTTGCTTTTTTTTTCTTTTTTCTTTATTTATTCTGTGACTTGGGGAGTCCTCATGTTAGTGAATGCAAACAACTGAAGAAATACATATTTACATACATACATACATACATACATACATACATGCACATATGCATACATACTTATATATATATATATATACACACAATATATATATATATATATATATATATATATATATA
>NC_069005.1:5911651-5914347 GCF_001194135.2 Octopus bimaculoides | reverse complement strand
GTGTGTGTGTGTGTGTGTGTGTGCGTGTGAGAGAGAGAGAGAGAGAGAGCGGGAGCGCATACGTATGTAAAAGAAATAATGGACGGAAGGAAAAAGAAAAAGAGAGAAGGGAAGAAAGGAAGGAAGTAGAAAGAACGAGAGAAAGAAGGAAAGGAATAATGGAAGGAAGAAAGAATGAGGGGATGAAAGTAAAACAGAAGGGAGAAAGGACGAAAAAAAAAAGAAAGAAAGGACGAAAGAAAGAAAGAAAGAAAGAAAGAACGAAAGAAAGAAAGAAAGAAAGAAGGAACGAACGAAAGAAAGAAAGAACGAAAGAAAGAAAGAAAGAAAGAGAGAGTTCGATAAAAAATGTAGTGGATAACTCTTGAAGAAGGAATGGAGGTTAAGCATGATAGATCGATCGATAGATAGATAGATAGATAGGTAGATAGATAGATAGGTAGGTAGGTAGGTAGGTAGGTAGGTAGGTAGGTAGGTAGGTAGGTAGGCAGGTAGGTAGGCAGGCAGGCAGGCAGGCAGGCAGGCAGGCAGACAAGATAAGATATGAGATAAGATAAGATAAGATAGGCAGACAGACAGACATGTGAAAGTAAAATAACTTCAGTGTAGACAACACAGAGTAGTGCCCAAATGGATGGAAAATTCATCCAGGGCCGGCGTCGCTGCATCAAAGGTCGGTTGTAAGGACAATTCTTATCGAGTTGTTACGGAGGTAGTAAGGCAGATAAACACTGGTAGGCTTGAGACGGAAATTTTCATGGAGTACAAAATACAATTTCAGAATAAAGAAAAAAAAAAAGAGAACAAAAAAAAACAGAAGAAATATGTAGAGTCATATCTCGACGGCTGTTTCAAGACGGTCGTAACTTACGTAATAACCATATTCAAATGGAGCAGTTTGAATGAGAAACGATACCTCACCCACCATATTCGCTGAACATTGCCACATCTGATTATCATTTATTCCGCAGTCTTCAAAATTATTTGGATGGAAAAATATGAATTCTGTAGACAAGGTCAGAACAGTAGTGGAAGAGTATTTTTCGTCACAGACAAGTGAAGTCTGGAAGAAGAGCCTTGCAAGTCTACCAGAGAGATGGAAGAGCATTGTAGAAAATGAAGGAGAGTATATTTTAGATTTTAAAAGAAACTTTGTGTATCTTTGGAAAATAAAAGAAGTATTAAAAAAAACGCATTATTTATGGGATGACCCAATATATGTTATCTCACACGATACTTAAGCAAAACTACATCTTAAACTTTATAGATATATGTATTTATCCATGTCAGTGTGTGCGTGTGTGAATGTGTATATGTGTGTATATGTGTGCGCACACACACACACACATATATATATATATAATGATAGGTTCACACAATATTTCATTATATAATATATATTTTATGTGTGCGTATAATATATATATATATATATATGGTGATGATATATAGTAATGGGTTCGCGTAAAATATATCGACTGGAATGAAAGTTGCTGACTCGTCATCTCTTTGTTGTGAATACTCCCTCCGTGTTATTATACACATGTCACTTAGCGGCGAAAGGAATCAGGGAAAAAAAATTATGGAGGACGAAGAACAAACTGATAATGATGATGACTACGACGACAGCAACCGAGGTAGACAACAGAAGATGATGACAGCAAAAAAAAAATGGAGAAAAATATGATTAAAAAAAAAAGCACGGCGGAAGAAGACGGAAGAAGACGAAAGAAGACGTCGAAAGACAACGGAGAAAAGATGACGTCGCAGGTGGAGGAGTAATGTCGGAAGAATATAGAAAAGAATTATGAGAAGGATATAGAAGACGTCGGAAGACTGTAGAGGTGGGGAGGGGAACAAAAGGAGGAGAAAAGAGGAAAAGGCGGGAAAATGAGTCGTCTGCTTTAGTGATAAATTAAAAACAACAAATTTAGCAAAGCAAAAATTGGTTGTTAGAAAGAAAGTTGTTAAACAAAACTGAATAAAATCGCGTGGATTGTACGATGGCGGTGTAAGTAGGTAGATGAATTGAGAATGTGGATAGACGTGTTCAGATGGATGCGTGGGTAAGCTAGATGGATGAGTAGATGTGTATGGATGGTTTATGTGGATGTGTAATGGATGGGTTTGAGGATGTGTGGACGTGAAAGGAAAATATGAACTTCGTTGCCACAATTTCGTTATTCTACTTCTGGCTAATAATAAAAGGTTCGACAATAAGTAATGATAGCACGGTATGTTGCTGCTACTGCTACTACTACTACTGCTGCTACTGCTGATACCGCTGCTGCTTGGATGAGACATGTGTATATTGTTTGGCGTGTGTGTTCTATTGTGTATATTATGTGAAAGTTGTGTGACAGTATGTATATTGTGTATATTTTGAGACTATGCATGAGATGTGTGACAGTGTATGTGTGTGTACAACCCTCCTCACCACAAACATACACGTACGTTGGGTATAGTTTGTGTGCCGTGTATATTGTATGAAATGAGGGTATAGGGCGTAACAGTATTTGCATGTTTTTTAAGATAGATAGATAGATAGATGTTGACTCCGTACATCTGAGGATGTGGACGTATTTTGCACGCATGAAACTTTAAATATCTTCTGCTGAGTCAAATTATTAAATACTTGAAACAACAACGAAATGTGTTGAACACTTTCGTTTTGTCAGCCACTTTGTGTGTGTGTG
>NC_069005.1:5909011-5909527 GCF_001194135.2 Octopus bimaculoides | reverse complement strand
ATATATATATATATAGAGAGAGAGAGAGAGAGAGAGAGGGGGGAGAGAGATAGATAGATAGATAGATAGATAGATAGATAGATAGATAGATAGATAGATAGATAGATAGATAGATAGATAGGCAGGCAGGCAGGCGCTCAGACAGACAGATATACTGACTGACACAGACAGACAGATAGACAGACGGGCGTAAGGACAGATGGACAGCCAGGCAGGCAGGCAGACAGATGGATGGATGGATGGATGGATGAACGGACGAACAGATAGACAGGTAGATAGCTATCCAGATATAGACAGATATGTTAAAACTTCCTCGGAAGCAATGCTTGGCGTTCGATCTTCGAAACGCCGAGTAGATGGACAGGGACAACTGAGGAAGGCAAATGTTCTTTATGTTGCATGTCTCGTTTCTCTGTTTGTTTGGTTTTTTTTTTTTCGTTGTTCGAAAAAAAAAGTTCGTTTTCTGTCGGAAATTACGTCAAGAACAACACTTTATGATAATGATGATGATGATGA
>NC_069005.1:5906386-5908515 GCF_001194135.2 Octopus bimaculoides | reverse complement strand
TGTCCTTGTTTTAAATTTCAAAAACAGAAATAATAATTTTGAAAAACAGAAACAAATAAACAAAACAAGTATTTATATCGTCATCATAAAAATAGGGGGGGGGGCAGCAGGGTAAATGAAAGATAGAAAAAAAAACAAGGAAGAGAAAAAAAAACAAAAGGGAGAAAGAATAGGGGTCAGGAAACTTCTAAAGAGAATAAATGTTTTCGATAGGTCTATATATTTAGAACAAGAATTTGACTTTGCACACGGTTTAACATTGTAACTGGCTGTTTTTATTAATTTTTGTATAAGCATTAGCAATCTGCTAAATCATCCATGAATGTTTATGGTAAAAAACATATATTCTGATAGGTGAGTTAGCCCGGAATCTGCCGAACGAGCTGGCCTTACTGACGATGGCTACGGAAATAGCTGAAACTGACCGGCCAGTCTGAGGAATTCTCGGTTCGGTGTTCATGACGATTGCAGGCGCAATCAGAAATACATGTCATGTGCTTTATAACAGCATTGGAGCATTTTAGCTCTTATTTCAGACAATGTAGATGAATTGACACCCTTTGTCGCGTTTAATTGACAACTAAAATTCTCCTTTACATATTAACATTGTTACTAGCTGTTTTTTTTTAATACACACACACACGCACGCACGCACACAGAGTTTGGCTAATTATAACGTTACTTTCAGTTTCGAGGATCGAGCGACACGCCCACCCCATTAGAATCTTTAAATAATGCGATGAGTCAAACATTTAAATACATATAGCTCCAAATAAAAGTGTTGGATACTACTTTGCTTGTTCAATCACTCTTGTGTATGTATGTATGTATGTATGTATGTATGTATGTATGTATTATGTGTATTTATGCAGGTGTGCGCGCGTATATTTTTTTCAATCAACCTCTTTCCCACTTTCACTCTCCTCATACATTTTTCTTCGATGCTTTTCTTCTGATGAATGACTAACGTTCGAAATGTTAAGACTCTTTTCCATTCTTTAAAGCGTTAAACTAATACAATATTTGTTCAAACTTGTCCTTATGTTGTCTTCTATCATTATTTTTATTATATATATGTGTATGTGCGTATATATATATATACACACACACACGCACATAAAATATAAAGAGGGTCCTAGCAGCATTTGAACGAATTAAACGAACTCGCAGCATAAAGAACTGTAACTACAAGCATTTTGTCAAACCTTCTGACGACTCTTCCATTTCATACCGTCCGCGACAACAAGGAATATAAGAGACGCCACGACAATATAGCAAGGCTTGTCCATTGGACACTTTACAACAAAAATGGACTTGACAGAGCAAAAAAATTGGTACGACCACAAACCTGAAGGCATCGTCAAAAATAGAAATGCAATGATCCTATGGGATTTTATGATTCAGTGCGACCATGAGATAGAGAATAGGAAGCCGGACATAGTCTTAATTGAGAAAGAAAACAAATGATGCTGGATCATAGATATAGTATGCCCAGCTGACAACAAGGTGTGCGATAAGGAAGAAAGAAAAGTCGAGAGATATGACAGGTTAGCTTGGGAAGTTAAGCAGTTGTGGCTGATGGAAAAGGTAGCAGTAGTACCAATAATTGTCGGAGCCTTGGGAACAGTGAGAAAAAATCTCGAGAAGTACGTGGAACAAATAGGGTCTGCAATAAGGGTGGAGCACTTGCAGAAGACAGCACTGCTTGGAACCGCTCGAATACTCCGGAAGGTGCTCAACAAATAAGAGGTATTACGTTACTTCACTGGTAGTGAACAGCTGACACAGTAGTACATTCCCAGCGTTAGAAGCTGTGCGAAGGCAATAATAATAATAATAATTATTATTATTATAATAATAATAACCCTTTCTACTATTGGCACAAGGCCTGGCATTTGGAAGAAGGGGTAAGTCAATTACAACGACCCTACTACTTAACTGGTACTTCATTTATCGACCCCGAAAGAATGAAAGGCAAAGTCGACCTCAGTGGAATAATAATAATAATAATATTAATAATAATAATAATAATAATAATTCGAAGAAGTAAATAAAAACTCGACAAACACATTAGATAAAATATCAATTGTTTATGCGTGTGTGGAAGTGTGTGTGTGTGTGTGTGTGTG
>NC_069005.1:5903915-5904889 GCF_001194135.2 Octopus bimaculoides | reverse complement strand
TATATATATATATATACATACTTATATATATATATACTTATATATATATATTTGTAAGTCCTGGTGTTTTTGTTATGTATTTGTCTGAATATTTTTTCATCATACCTAATGATAGGAATTGTTTCTGTTTTTAGATTCCACATTCGAGTTACCTCTATTTCCAGGTTTTTGTATTTCGAAAGTTTCTCCATTTCTTTTAGAGAAACATTGTCATCTGTTATTATTAATGCATCGTTTAAGGCGGCGAGCTAGCAAAATCGTTAGCACGCCGGGCAAAATGCTTAGCGGTATTTCGTCTGCCGCTACGTTCTGAGTTCAAATTCCTCCGAGGTCGTCTTTGCCTTTCATCCTTTCGGAGTCGATAAATGAAGTACTGGAGGTCGATGTAATCGGCTAATCACCTCCCCGCAAATTTGAACCCTTGTGCTTCCAGTAGAAAGGATTATCGATACATCGATTAGAAAGCACTTTCTTGGTGATCTCTGACAACTATATCCGGCCTATTAGCCTTAACTTCTTTATCTGTGTGTATTGGCACGTCCTAGAGTATGGTTGCTTTCTCATTTTCTGGGACCTTTTCTGGCGTGTGCCTATACCGTCTTTTTCCTGTTGTTATAGCTTCCAGTGTATATATGTCCCAACTCTGTCAATGTCTGTATATATGTTCCAACTCTGTCATGTCCTTCTTAGCCAGGACTGGGCAGCCAGAGACAATCTGATTTATTGTTTCTTCTCCATCACCAGATATTCTGCATTTACTTGCTGTACTTCTTTTCATTGCGTGGTGATTTCTGATGGGAAGGCTTTGATCTTGTGCAGCAATTAAAAATCCTTCAGTCTCTGATGACGACGACGACGACGATGATGATAAAATATTATTTTATTCTCTTTACCAGCCACTTTTGCCAATCGATTTCATAGAGGAGCTGAGACCCTAGCAATCATCAGAAATGGCTCATATATATATATATATA
>NC_069005.1:5901472-5902928 GCF_001194135.2 Octopus bimaculoides | reverse complement strand
TATATATATATATATTTATATATATATATATATGGATATGGATATGTATGTGTGTGTTGTTGAATTGTCGATGCATACACCTTAGTGCGTGCATCTATTCACATAATTAATCTCAGATGTGAGAATTTTTAGAATGTTTTACAGATCTTCACTGTGCCGCTGATAGACTGGAAATGGAGAATCCACGTCCGTTTCTTTTGTTGTTTCTTCGTGAAACCGAGTATTTCTAGGTTTTTGTGCAAATTTGTTGCTACACAACCTAATGCACCAATGGTGATCGATACAAAAGAGAGTTCATAGTTAGGGTACAAGAGCTATAAATTCCGAATTAATTCGCCATAAATGTTCTCTTTTTCCTGGACATTCATATCCGCTGAGCAGCTGACCTCTACAACAGTGCATGACTGTATGTATGTGTATATGTATGCATGTATGTATGTATGAGAGGTATTATTGAGAGCAACATCCTCCTTTTCTTCTGTCAGTCTCAGAGATTCTGCACAAATAAAAATAATCTTTGGTAATACAGGCACAAAACCTGAAATTTGGAGTGGGGGGAACGAGTCGATTATATCTCAGTTGGGACTTATTTTATCGACCCCGATCGAATGAAAGGCAAAGTTAGCCTCGTTGGAATTTGAACTCAGAACGTGAAAACGGAAGAAATGCACTTAATCTTTTGTCTGGCGTGCTAACGATTTTGCCAGCTCGCCGCCTTGCGAAAACACAAATTAAATATATAAATGAATAAATGAATAAATAAAAACAATAAAAGATAGAACAGAAAGTTAAGGATGCTGGGTACTCATCTTCCACCCCTTTACTAAACAGTAATAAAACAAAAATTTAGATATAATAATATTAAAAATAATAATAATAATAATGAAAGATTAATAAAAATGAAATGAAAATAAAAAACGATTAAACGAAGCAATTTGAAAGATCTGGAAATTCAGAGATGGTTCTTTGATATTTGTCTGTCGACTAACAATATTTTGTGTTGATGTCGTTGTTGCTGTTATTGTTGTTGTTGTTGTTTTTGTTGTTGTTCTTGTTCTTGTTGTTTGTGCTGTTTAATCCCAGGTCAGACCTATCAAAGCAAACTTATACTAAACGACATTCAAGCCATGATTACTCCGTCATATTGCTCCATCTTTTCTTCTTTCTTTCTTTCCTCCTTTCTTTTTTGTTGTTGTTGTTGTTGTTGTAGTTTTTGTTTTGTTTTTGCCTCCATTTTTTAGTCGTTTCAACCCGTAAGTGTATCGAAAAATTACATCAGCCGGTAAAGTCCTTCCTGTTTTTCAAGACGGTTAAAGGCATGATTTGAGAGAGATTTTGGTTGTCACTACTTAGCAGGGCGAGCGAACACATGGAGACATCCTCGTTAGTTCAAGTTATTGCCCGGTGGTTATAGTAGTAGTGGTGGCGGCGGCGGCGGTGGTGGTGGTGGTGGTGG
>NC_069005.1:5899434-5900439 GCF_001194135.2 Octopus bimaculoides | reverse complement strand
CAATTACGACAAAAATGAATAAACAGAACAACAATATGTGTTTGTGTGTAAGGTAAACTTATAAGCGTGCGATTTTCCCTTTATATTTTTAATAAATGCATATTCTAAACTTACTTTGAAGAAAGGTGAGACGCCATAGTTAAACAATAGGTTCTTCTATACACAGGGTCACCCAAAAATAGGTTTACAGTTATCACGTAGGTACTTTGAATTTCTTTTAAAACAGTTTATTATATTTAAATTTCTATCTTACAAACTGAAAAGGGAGCTTGAGAAAATTAACTAAATTAGGAGAGAATAATGATTTCATATTTTTTTTATAATTAAGATCTTGACGGTTAATATATGAATGCGAAAGAGATGGTTTAATAACTGTAAACCTACTTTTGGGCCACCCTGTATATTAAGCCAAAACAAAAAAGTCGATGTGAATAGTTTTGCTATTTCTTGATGCCTCATCAGAGATCGATTGCTGCTTCTTATCCTCAGAGAGTTTTCGGTTCTTCGCTTTCTGTCATTCTTTCTCCATTTCCGTATCTTTCTTTCTGGAAGAAATCGACTGTGGCTAAATCTGGAGAAAGGGTTGGTCTCTGCCAGTTCTAAAACTGTCCAAGACACGCCGTGTGCTCCGGCGGCGCCCCCTAAGACTTCAACAAGTAATTAAGAGCCCATGGTTTGGTTGTGTGATAAGAAACTTGCTTCGCAACCACGTCGTTCCGGGTTCAGTCCCACTGCGTGGAACCATTGGCAAGTGTCTTCTGCTATAGTCTCGGGTCGACCAAAGCTTTGCGAGTGGATTTGGTAGACGGAAACTGAAAGAAGCCCATCGTACGTATGCGTGTGTGTTTGTATCTGTGTTTGTCCCCCCCTCCACCACTTCATAACAAGTATTAGTGTATTTACATAAACTCAATTTCTTGCTTCTTGTTCAACTTAACATGTACAAGTACGCATACACACATACGTGTCTATATATATATATATACATATATATATATATATATA
>NC_069005.1:5897533-5898732 GCF_001194135.2 Octopus bimaculoides | reverse complement strand
AAGTCTTTCTCTATCTTCACCTGCTCTCCCGCTATATAAACTCGCCACCTCTCCGCCCGTCACTCTTCCTCTCTTGTTCTCCGTCACCTATATCGTCTGCTCGTTTCTCCTCCCTCTCTCTCTCCCTCTCTTGTTCTCCGTCACCTATATCGTCTGCTCGTTTCTCCTCTCTCTCCCTCTCTTCTTCAGCAAGTAACGTCTGATTAACCCTCCCTCGTTCTTTTACACTTTCTCTTGCACTCTTGCACTTTCTCTTACTCTCTCGCTCTCTCAACATGCATCCTCTCATTTGCTCTCTCCCTCTACACACACTCTCTCTCTTTCTTACACCCTCTCTCCCTCTACACACACTCTCTCTCTTTCTTACACCCTCTCTCCCACACTCTCTTTCTCCAATACACTCTCTTTCACTCTCTTCTCTCTCTCTCACACACACACACACATACACCCACACACACACATATACACACGCACGCGCGCGCACGCTTTCTCCATTCTGT
This sequence comes from Octopus bimaculoides, assembly GCF_001194135.2. Taxonomy (NCBI): domain Eukaryota; kingdom Metazoa; phylum Mollusca; class Cephalopoda; order Octopoda; family Octopodidae; genus Octopus; species Octopus bimaculoides. The sequence goes on along the minus strand of NC_069005.1, from coordinate 5,898,232 downwards.
TACGCGTAAGTCTTTACACATTCCCTTTCGACATGCTCTGAACTCTGCGCGCGTGCATCTATGTGTACGTCTCTATCTGAGTATACATGTATGTGTATGAGTATACGTATACACGCGTGTGCGTATGTGTGTCTGTCTGTGTGTGTGTGTGTCTGTCTGTGTGTGCTGTCCTGTTGTATTTATTGTTCTTATTCAATCGTTTCACCTCTTCTCACGTTTACTTAACAACATTCCCCCCCCCCCACCATCTCACACAGTTTATTTATTGCTTCTTGCATGCACATACACACGCATATATGCGCGCACACACACACATACGCGAGCGTACGCGCGCGCGCGCAAACACAATCTCACATATGCATACAGCACATAGATACAATACTCTAGCTCTCACTTATACATACACACACACACACACACATATAAACGCGTGTGTGCATTTCCCCTCGTCACTCTGAAACACCTCTGTGTGTGTGTGTGTGTGTGTGTGTGTGTGTGCGTGTGTGTGTGTACAAACATATGTGGCTTGCTTGTTTGTTGTACCTTGTTTATCATTTTGTCCACGTTCTTTTGCCACGTCATGTACCCAGTTATGTATCTATGTGTACATGTAGATGAAGGTATGTACATACATGTACATATATATGCATATACTCATATATTGTTTATATATATATATATATATATATATATATATAT
>NC_069005.1:5894961-5895895 GCF_001194135.2 Octopus bimaculoides | reverse complement strand
ATATATTCCCAGACTGGGCGTTACGTTGTGTTCTTGAGCAAAACACTTCATTTCACATTGGTCTGCGATCATTTCGTCATCTGACACTTGGCACCCAGTTGCACCTGTACAGGTAATGTCAAATTGATGGAGAGAGTGAGCTTATGTCTACACAAACATTTGATCACTACAAACAAACCATTTATATGGTCGTTCGGTAAGAAATTGCCGAATCCTCATACGTCGTCTAACGTCTGTTGAGTCCATGATACTTATCAACTAAACTTTCGGAAAGTTTTGCATATTTTGATAGTTCTATTAATGTGTGTAATCCTCTGTAATCATTTTGTAATTACCTTTCTCTTTTCTGGCTTTGAGAACGCTAATTTCTCAAGATTTCTATAGAAGAAGACACTTTCCCAAGGTGCCACGCAGTGGGATTGAACCCAGAACCATGTGGTTGGGAAGCGAACGTCTTACCACACAGCCACATATATATGTATACACACACATATACACATACACACATGATAGGCTTCTTTCAGTTTCCGTCTACCAAATCCACTCGCAAGGCTCTGGTCGGCCCAGGTCTATAGAAGAAGACACTTTCCGAAGATGCCACGCAGTGGGATTGAACCCGGAACCATGTGGTTGGGAAGCGAACGTCTTACCACACAGCCACATACGCATAATGATTAATGACTTATGCAATTTTCTTATCCTCTCTCTCATCTCAATATAAACTAATCCTGTTTACACTAAATCCCTCTTCTCGTAATCCCTCTGAAACTCCTTACTCCTCTTTCCCTCTTCCTCCCACTTATTCTCCTCCTTCTACTCCCAGATTTCATTTCTGTTTTTCTTTCCCTGTTTTTCTGTATTTTTTATTTATTTTTGTTTGAGCGGTTGTTGTTGTTGTTGTTGTTTTCTTTATTCGTCTTCCATGCTTCAAACT
>NC_069005.1:5890297-5891874 GCF_001194135.2 Octopus bimaculoides | reverse complement strand
ATTATTATTATCATTATCATTATTATTATTATTATTATTATTATTATTATTATCATTATCATTATTATTATTATCATTATTATTATTATTATTATTATTATTATTATTATCATTATCATTATTATTATTATTATTATTATTATTATCATTATCATTATTATTATTATCATTATTATTATTATTATTATTATCATTATCATTATTATTATTATCATTATTATTATTATTATTATTATTATTATTATTATCATTATTCTATTCCTCATCGCTTTCTTCTGTCTTTTCTTCTTCTGTCTTTTCTTCTTCTTCTTCTTCTTCTCCTTCTTCTTCTTTTTCTTCTTCTCATAAAGATAAACTCCAGCCTGATTGGATTCTCCAGCTTCTTTCCGCAAACACTTCACCTGTGTGTGCGCGTGCGCATGCGTGCGTGCGTGAGTGAGTTAGTGAGTTTGCGTGCGTGCGTGCGTGTGTGGTCTGCACATGTATATATATATTTGTATGCACGTATGTGTGTGTGCGCGTGAGTGTTCGTTTGTTTTAGCGTTCTTGTTCATCTTCCTCATTGGAAATCTCCCCCCCCACTTCTCTTTCTATCTCTCTGTCTCACACACACATACACACATACACACACATACACACACACAAACATACACACACACATTCTCACACACACACACACACACACACACTTACACAGATTTCGTCAATGTCTCCCTCGCTCATTCAATTACTCCTTTCCTTCTCTTTCCCCCCCTCTCTCTCTCTCTCTCTCTCCCCACTTCCTTTGTCTATCACCTCCCACCGACCCCCTTACCTTATTCCATCTCAATTATCCGTGGTCCCTCTGTGTAATCTTGCATCTAAGCCCTACCATTTCCAGTTCCACATTGTGTAAGATTGGCTATTTACGAGGGAGCAATGTATGCATGTGCGCACGCAACATAGATGGACCTGTGCGTGTGTCTGTCTGTCTGTCTCTCTGTCTCTCTGTTCGTGCGAGTGTGTGTATGTGTGTGGGCATGCGCGTATGCATGAAGGTTTGAACGCACGATTTTATATATTTCATTACCAGATCACTTTCTCTCCCCACTTTGCCCTTTCTCTCCCCTCTCTCTCTCTATATATATATGTGTGTGTGTGTGTGTGTGTGTGTGTGTGTGTGTGTGCGTGCATGCGCGCCCGCGTGTTTGTACTCGCATGTACCTGCATAAATACAAGTACTTGTCTATATGTATATAACTCTTAATTGTATGCATGCATACATAATACACCATATATACATATGCATATATATATATATATATATATATATATACATATACATATATAGATGTGTATGTGTATTAGATGTGTATGTGTATATATATATATATGTGTGCGTATGTATGTATATATATATATGAGTGTATGTACACCACACTTTGGTTCACCGCCCATCCACCCACTGTCTCTTTCTCTATCCCTCTCCTCTCTCTTTCTGTATCCCTCTCCTCTCTCTTTCTCTATCCCTCTCCTCTCTCTTTCTCTTTCTCTCTCTCTCTCTCTCTCTCTCTCTCTCTCTCTCTCTCTCTCTCTCT
>NC_069005.1:5886476-5887714 GCF_001194135.2 Octopus bimaculoides | reverse complement strand
TTTATTTGAACGTGTCTGGTGGTGGAGTCGGGACTGGTGTGATATGTTTACGAAGTTTCGATATGGAACAGGGGACACTCGTAAAACGTGTATATGATTGTATATGTGTGTATATATGTGCATATGCATTTCTGTGTATTTCTGTCCCTGAGCAAGTGCGCATGCGTATTAGTATATGTAAGCGTGCGTGTGTATGTGAGAGTGAGAGAGAAGGAGTGTGTGCGTGTGTGTGTGTTTATATGCCTTTGTATAGTATTGCTGTTGTTGTTGAACCCCAAACGACAATGTGTCCTGTTTGAGTAGTCCTGCGATCAGAGTCGTTCCAACAGTGACCATCCACGTCAGGACTTCATTGACTACGTCCCACTTATTGTAAACCAGTAGAGTGCGACTTGAAGGTATTTTGACTGCTACTTCTAGCAAATCCAGCAACCACATACAGGCTTCTTCTGTGTTGCTGTTTAACAGACAGACAAACAGACAGGCAGGCAGGCAGGCAGGCAGGCAGACAGAGATGCACAAAAATTATATTTACTCGCGCAAATTATAGAATATTTAAGGTAAGAGAAAAAACGTAAATGGACATAGCGTTATACTCGAGTTCAGCGGTAGGATAACTGGAAGATAGTGGAAAGCAGTAGACCCGAGACATCTAACGACTAAAGACAAAAGACTGCGGCATCTAACGATTAAAGACAAAAGACGCGAGATGGCTTAACGACTAATGACAGTCACCCTGAAACATCTAACGGCTAAGCTATACACTTCGTTGCCTGCAGCTAAAAGAATCACTTTATGTGCAACGAATTCATCTGTCGACTCCATCATCCAATGTGTTCTACTCGGACTAAAAGCTGTGTTTTGATAGGAATTTGATTGCCATTTCTACACGGGCCATTGCCGTAGTGGCTAACAGCGCGGGCTGCTAACTCCCAAGATTCCGAATTCGATTCCAAGTAGTGACCTGAATAATAATAATAATAATAATAATAATAATAATAATAATAATAATAATAATAATAATAATAACAACAATAATAATAATAATAATAATAATAGCATCGAAAAATACCTTAGGAATGAGAACCCAGTTTCTAAATTTCCTCAAGACACCTGATGAAGGCTGGAGGGTATATCAGCCGAAACGTTGTGTTAACAACAAACAAGATGAGGAGAAATATCCGTCAAATGTAAATAATGTACATAATTCCTCATCTCTTCAGTATAGAACTGTATTT
>NC_069005.1:5880807-5884218 GCF_001194135.2 Octopus bimaculoides | reverse complement strand
TGAAAATGGTTATTCGAAGCTTAAAACCCATACCAGAGTCGCTCACTGGAAATATTATTATTAAAATAAAAATTACCCTCCAAAAACGCCATCTCAACTCATTTTTTCAAATATATATATATATATATATATATATATATATATAATGTATATATGTAGGAGTGTATGGTTCATTGTATCCTTATAAATTGGGCAGGATACTTCTACTCACGTTTCCTCTCTGACGAAACGTGAGTTGTGAAACATCCTGTTGAATACATAAGGATATGATGTGCTTTATATATGCGAGTATGTCTACATGTATGTAAGATAGATGGATAGATAGATAGATAGATGGATGGATGGATGGATAGATAGATAGATAGATAGATAGATAGATAGATAGATAGATAGATAGATAGATAGATAGATAGATAGTTAGATAGATTTCCAAAATGGCCGCCGACAGAAAGTTGTTGCATATATTTATATATCTCATCCTCGCCTGTGTTTCGTGAAAGAAGTGTTCTTGGAATAATATAAATTAAACTGTAAAACCATTATCAGAGAAAGACTGGTGTGTGCGTGTGTGTGCATCTGTGTGTACTTATGTGTGTGTAAGAGCATGGGAGCTTGTCGTTGTATGTGTGTGTGTAAGAGAGAGAGAGAGAGAGACAAAGAGGGATACAAAGTGTGTAAGTATTTATGTGTATGAGTATATGCGTGTGTGTGTGTATGTGACTGTGTGTTCTTATATGTGTATGAGAATATACGTGCAGACTTTGATATTTGTGTGTGTGTGTGTGTTCTTGCATGTATACAATACATGTAGGTTACTGTGCTTGTGTGTGGGCGGGGTGTCTGTGTCTGTGCATGTGTCTGTGTGTATGCATATGTGTAACTGTGTGTGCGTGTGGTTTTGTGTGTAATCGTGTATATGTTTATTCGTCACAAAAGTACATGCGAATTTGTAAATGACATCAACAGTTGAAGAACACCCTCTCCATAGATATTATATTGGAAGAATTCGAACCCCTCGCCTCACAGAAACGACACCAAATCATGCATTTTATTACATTTTAATTTCATTTTAATATTCAAACACAACTGAATAAATAAATAAATATCCCAAGTACTATTTTGTTACTTTGTGTGTTATATTTTATTAAATATAAATTTTTCTTGTGTGTGTGTGTGTTATTTTTATTCTCAAAATGAGTTCATTGAAGATGATAAAACGAAGTAAAAAGAAAAAGCGAAACGGAACGTTTTTTTAACCGTTTTTGTTTTCTTTTATTTTCGTTTCGGTTTTTTCGTTTATCGTTATTCCTAGTTTTTTTTTTCATGGCACAAAAGAAGAAAACCACACAATCGTTTATTTTTACCTTTTTTAATTTTTTCTTTATTTTTTATTATAAGAGACACGTAAAAAATAAATGAATCATGACAACAGGTTATAAATGAGTCAAAAAGGTTAATTTAAAGTCAGCTGAGTTTGCGATTACGCTTAATGGATTAAATTCAATGCTTTGAATATGATTGTGTGTGTGTGTATGTGTGTGTGTGTGTGTGTGTGTGTGTGTGTGTGTGTGTGTGTGTGTGTGTGTGTGTGTGTGTGTGTGTGTGTGTGTGTGTGTGTGTGTGTTTCTATGGACGTCTTTGAGTTTTATCACTTACATGTGTGAGTGATCCCAGTTAATTGAAGGTATTCAATGCAATATATGTGTATATAGATAGATAGATAGATAGATAGATAGATAGATAGATAGATAGATAGATAGATAGATAGGCAGGCAGGCAGGCAGGCAGACAGACAGACAGACAGACAGACAGATAGATAGATAGATAGATAGATAGATAGATAGATAGATAGATAGATAGATAGATAGATAGATAGATATGGGTTAATTTCTACACATTTCCCCCCTTTTTTGCGTTCTCTTTCCATTTTCTCCCCTCAATCCCTTCTGTCGAAGAGCGTAGACTCGAAACATCAAAGGCTTTTACATTCTTCCTGAGCGTCAAACTAATACACCTGCTTGTTGTTCCCTCACCTGCCTTCGTCTTCTGTTTTCTGTAAATTTGAAATACCCATACACACACATATATATGTGTGTGTGTATTGGGGTTGGTGTGTATATATAAGTGTATATATATATATATATATATATATATGTGTGTGTGTGTGTGTGTGTATGTATGTATATATATATGTGTGTATATATATATAGAGAGAGAGAAAGACATCGATGAGAAAAACACCGAATAGCTGGTACTTAACAAACGAATTCCAGAAGATTTACTGGAGTAAAGACATTTTCTTGTTACTCACGCTCTCGTAGATGCTATGACGCAGTGATTGGTTTGTTAAGAATCTTTAATCAACGACGCTAATGTTCCCAAATTGAAATATAAAATATATAAACAAACCAATAGATAGATGCAGCAGGTCGGAGTTCCATCAAACTGTAGTCGATGTTTGTAATCAGAAGATGAAAAAGAAATAAAATAAAATGGTCTGACAATATAATAGTATATATGTGCTATGAAACAAGAATAATTTTTTAAAATGTAAGAAATGTATATAAAATAGGTTAAACAATAATAAAGTAAATAACTGACAAGATTAAGTATATAAAACGCAATTAATTTAATTAAATTTATTATGTTTGTATGTATGTGTGTATGTATGTATGTATGTATGTATGTATGAAATGTTGAGTCGTAAAAGAGGTAAAAAAAAACAAACAAACAGAGAAATGGGAACGAAATACAAATGAAAAGTGTTGAAATATAGCCTAAAACACACAAAAAAAAATGGATGGATGGAAATCTGAGTAACTAGTGTTAATAGGATAGAAATTCAGAGAAGGGGATTGGTGACATTGATTGATAAATTTGAGTTTAATGTCGTCTGTATAAAGGAGGGAGGGAGTTAGCAGACGACATAGAGAGATAAGAGAAAGAGCATAGCGTAATAGTTTGAAATCCAGCCCATTTAAAATTAAAATTTAAATTAAAATAAAAAATATTGATTGAAATAGTCATCAATCTTTCCGAAACAACTTCATAATTTTCCGTCAACATCCTGGAAGTTATTTTTTTTCGTGAAAAAGGGGAAAATGATATAAAATTTTAGATAAAAAGAATACAAGAACACGAAGGAAATTCCGAAAGACAACGTATTATTAATTCTTTCTATCTCTTTCTTTCCTTCCTTCCTTCCTTTTTTTTTTCTTGTATCTTTTTTTTCTTTCTCACCCTCTCATTAGATAATCCCCCCCACCACCACCACCACCACTTCTTTGCTTGGCAATTTCGAAGGAAACACTGTCTTGTTTGAGTGCATGGTTCTATCGAAATGGCTTTGTTGAAACTCTTTTGACTCATTGGTAACATACGCACGAAGACACAGAAACGCACGCAAGCACA
>NC_069005.1:5878229-5879639 GCF_001194135.2 Octopus bimaculoides | reverse complement strand
TGTTGTTGTTGTTGTTGTTGTTGTTGTTGTTGTTGTTGTTGTTGTTGTTGTTGTTGTTGTTGCTGTTGTTGTTGTTGCCATTATTATTTTCGTTTTGTTTTTAAATATAATATAGAACACATGTCTAACAATTACCTTTATTTATTTTCCTTTACAGAGTCCAAAGAGAGAGAGGGGGAAAAGAGAACAACAAAGAAGAACAGTGCCTACTACCACTACTACTACTACTACTACTACTACTACCAGGACAATGGAGTACACAGGAAGCCCCGTCGTGACTGCCGTAAACATCACTTTGGAACGTCTGAACGACGAGAAGGCACTGCTCCGCATACCGGCCATTATATACACCATCATCTTAATGGTCATCGGTCTTTTTGGCAACACCATCACCTGTTATATCTACGGATACCGACTGAAAATGTTGCCCACACACTGTTTCATTATCGTTCTGGCCGTATTCGACATCTTGTCCTGTTGCATCGCTATGCCGACAGAGATCTTGGATATGCGTTATCCTTTCATGTTTCCTTCGATGATTGCCTGTAAAATACTTCGGTTCCTCTCCTATTTCACGACAGGCAGCTCCAGTATTATACTTCTTATCATTGCCGTGGACCGCTACAAGAGGGTATGTCGCCCGTTCAAACGACAGATTTCCGTGAGAGAAGCCAAGATCATCGCCGTCGTCATATCGGTGATTGGCATCGGAGTCACCTCCCCCATGCTCTATATCTCCGGCAAAATGACACACCCAACACGCATCCCCTATATCAACGGCACCGACTGTTCTATTTCGGATAACGTGCGAAACACTAAATTTCCGAAAATCTATTTCGGTATCTTGTTCCTCATCATCATCTCCTCGTTTGTGGCCATGTCCATCTGCTATTTACTACTCTGGCTCGAGGTGAAGAACCGCTGTTCCAATCCGATTGGCAGCAACAGGACAACGTCTAACGCCCCCATTGAAATGCCAAACAGCCCACAGGCGTTAACCGACGAACGATCGAACAGCAAAACACTGAATCGTACCAACCTCACTGTCTTCTTGGTGACGCTTCTCTTTATCCTCAGTTACATCCCTTGCCTCTCGCTGCAGGTGGCGCGAACCATCATCCAGTACGAACTCAACATGAACCACGTCACCGAGCTATTTTATTGTATCGGAATGCGATCTTACTTCCTCAGCAACTCGCTCAACCCCATCATTTACGGATACTGCAACCGACAGTTCGGTGATGAATTCAAGCGATTGTTTTCGCGTTACAAAGAAGTCTCCCGGAATCTGAAAAATGGCCGCGTGTCCAAGAATTCCGACAGTTCCTCTTCGTCTGGTAAACTTCAGACGACAACATGCGAATGCAGCAGTTGACTTGGCTACAAACGAAAAACGTTTGATGTAAAAAC
>NC_069005.1:5872911-5873655 GCF_001194135.2 Octopus bimaculoides | reverse complement strand
TAATTCGATGAAAGAGAGGGTGGGGGTTAATTCGATGAAAGAGAGGGTGGGGTTAATTCGAACTATGCAGATTATTTCGATTGTATTACACGCCTGACGCATTTCCACACATTTACATATTTTACAATATTTTTCTCTGTACATTTATTCATGTAGTTTTTTTTTTCTGTCATTTCCCACAAAACGAAAAAGAAAAAAAACATTGTGACTGTGTGATAAGAAGTTGTCTCAGTCCAACTACGTGGCACCTTGGGCAAGTGTCTTCTATTATTGCCCCAAGCCGACCAAAGCTTTGTGAGTGGATTTGGTAGATGGAAACTGAAAGAAGCCCGTTGTATATATATGTATTTATCTATGTGTGTGTGTCTTTGTGTCTGTGTTTGTCCCCACCACCATCGCTTGACAACCGGTGTTGGTGTGTTTACGTCCCCGTAATCTAGCGGTTCGGCAGGCAAAGAGACCGATAGAATTAGTACTAGGTTTTAAAAAAAAATAAGTCTAGGGGCCGATTTGTTCGACTAAAACCCTTCGATGCGGTGCTCCAGCATGGCCGCAGTCAAATGACAAACAAGTAAAAGAAAAGAATATATATATATATATATAATTAAATTAATGATAATATACATATGTAGATAATTATATTAAGGGAACAAGAGATTACCTGATAAAAATCATTAATCGGATTTTTATCCGTATAGCCTATTATGAATTAATAAATTATATATATATATATATATATATATA
>NC_069005.1:5871130-5872642 GCF_001194135.2 Octopus bimaculoides | reverse complement strand
GGTGGCAGCTGATGAAGGAAAATGTTCTCTATGTGGCCTGTGTGTTTCCTGTACTCTGTTTATCATTTTGTCTGTTTTGTTTGCAACGTCCTGTACCCAGATATGCACCTATATATACAGGTAGATGTAGGTATGCACATACTTGTACGTATATATGCATATACTCATTTATTATTTGTTTTATATATATATAATAAATTCAGGGACCTTTTGAGCGGGATGGGCTACGCGACCTGAAGAAAATTCTAAGTGGACCTCACCTGCAAGGTCATGCGCTGTTTATCTTGATATGAGATCACCATGCCTCACACATACGGTTATGATGCATGTGCCTGGTGTACTCTTATCAGACGGGTAGTCATGATGGGTATACTGGGATTTGTATATTTGTACCCCAGTGTCACTTTGATGGCATGCATTGCTCTCTCATTCAATAATAATAATAATAAATTTTGGGGAAGAGGAATTAGTCGATTATATCGACCCTAGTGTTCCACCCCGAAAGGATGAAAAGCAAAGCTGACCTCGGCGGAAGTTCGACTCAGAACGTAAAAAAAGAAAAAAACGGACGAAATACCGTTAAACATTTTCTCCGACGTCCTAACGATGCTGAAACTTTTTTCCTTGTTATAGAATTCAGAATTTGTTTCTAGAAATCTCCAGAAGCTTTACTCTTCAAATTTGTTTTTCTTCTTTTTTTTTTTTATCCTTTGCGTAATTTCACTCAGCTTCGGGCAATTTTCGAAATTCTCAAATTTTATTAAAAAGAAACAAGAATAAAAAGAAATCGATGGCGCTTTTGAGAGTCAGTTATATTTTTCTAGTGGCATAGAATTCTTAAAAGCAACTTCCCATTTGCATCCGCACACACACACACTTACACACTTACGCACACATACACACACGCACTTATACACACACATATATGAGCATGTGTACGTTTGTGTATATGTGAATATACGCAGACGTACACACATATATATATTTACATATACATATATACGCACATATACATACGTACGCGTACACACACACACACATGCGTGTACATACATGTGTGTATATACACAGGTATATATATATATATATATATATGTGTGTGTGTGTGTGTGTGTGTGTGTGTGTGTGTGTATATATATATAAGCGTATATGTATGTATGTATATGTATATATATATATATGTGTGCGTGTGTGTGTATGTCTACGGGTTCTTGTACGTGTGAGTATACATATGCGTATGAGTGTGTGTGTGTGTGTGTTTTGCATGTTTAAGTGTCAATTTCTCTCGAAACTATTTTCATATTTAACCGAAAATATGTAACAACAACAACAACGACAATGATAATAATAATAATAATAATAATAATAATAATAATAATAATAATAATAATAATTTGTCCCCTTTCTACCTCCTGCCGAACGCGCTAACACCCACATAGAATTTCCTATCTATAATTTGTATCTGATCTCATGACACACGGAAATAACAAAATATCTTGAAATTTAATTGGT
>NC_069005.1:5869961-5870816 GCF_001194135.2 Octopus bimaculoides | reverse complement strand
AAAGATTCTGCAAAAAAAGGAATATGAAGCGGAAAGGAATTGGTCATAATGAATGGTAAACCCAAGCGAAAAAAACAACCAGTATGGAGGAAGCTTATCAAGTCAAGCCATACCCATGGGTAGTCATTGTCGCGGCGTTTGGCTGCAGATATCGTGTGTGTGTGAGGGGGGGGGGGCGTGTGTGTGTTAAGACATTGAGAAAGACAACATAAGATGAATAAGCAACTATGGAATGTGGTATTACTTTAACGCTTTAATTGAAAAAGATGGGAAACCCCTAACGTTTCGGACGTTGGTCTTTCATCATAAAAATAGAAAGCAAGAGAGAAGCATAAGCAGAGTGAGTAGTGGAATTAGTGAAAGAAAAACTATATATATACAGAGTGCCGTGGGTAAATTGTCACCATTTTATATTTTTAATTTCGCTCATGCGCATTGCTTGTTTTAGATTTTGTCGACTACACAGTATAGTAGTGTCAGTTGGGCACCGTCTCTGAGAAAAACAGCAGCGTGATGCAATTCACTTTGCCAGAAATTTGGAAACGACATGCTGTATTGCTTGGCATTCGTGCCGGAAGCTCCAATACGAAAAAATGGTGAATATACAGAACAGCCGTTCGCTTGCCGTGTCCCCAAAACATGTACCGAGAGTGATAAAAATCAAACATCCAGTCAACATCATGGTGTTTGGAGTGATCACTAGTGATGGCGACATTATGCCTCCATTCATCTTCCCACACGGCCACAGACTCAACATGGAGGCCTACATCAAGTGCCTGGAGGAGGTAGTGCTGCCCTGGGTGAAGAAGGTGGCTGCTGGAAGACCCTATGTCTGGCAACAGGACTCTGCACCAT
>NC_069005.1:5868591-5869531 GCF_001194135.2 Octopus bimaculoides | reverse complement strand
GTACGAAAACAAATTAGCATTCCTTTCAAATGTATTTACATTGAAGACAACACAACATTCGAATTTTAAATGTTTTTAATAACAACAATTTTTCATTTTTTTTTTCTTTTTTATTCCTGTTTCCTTATTTGAACTTCAGTCGAACTTGAGTAAAACTCCAGAAGAAATATGACGTCAGCTATTTGTTTTCGTCTGATGTCGGAAGTAAATACGTAAACAAAAATAATAAAAACAAATATATTGCTATAAAAACTTTTTTTTTTTTTTTCAAACAAAAAGAATTGTCGGAATATCAAAAGATGTTGTCGTGACTGAAGAATAGTGGAAATGAAATCTGAAACAAAAGAAATTTTGTCATGAATTTTCGAAGAACCAACATGATTTCGTCTCCTTCCGTTACGATGCCTTACCGAGAAGTCCCCCATTATAATTCTGTTCGGATCTAGATATGAATATTAAATTGATAGAAATATTTGACTGAGAATTTATTTTAGCACACCCAGAAGAATGAAGAGCAAAGTTAAACTTGCCTTTGTGTTTGTCCCCCACTATCGCAATGACATTCGATGTTGGTTCGTTTACGACCTCATAAACTAGCAGTTCGGCAAAAGTGACCGATAGAATAAGTACCAGACTTCAAAAGTGCGTATCGTTTTGTTCGACATAACCCTTTGATGAAGTGCCCCATATATATATATATATATATATATATATACATGTATGTATGTATGTATGTATACACGACGGGATTCCTTCAATTTCCGTCTACCAAATCCACTCGCAAGGCTTTGGTCGGCCCGAGGCTATAGTAGAAGATACTTACTCAAGGTGTCACGCAATTGAACCCGGAACCATGTGGCTAGAAAACAAGCTTCTTACCACACAGTCACACCTACGCCCTATACATACATACATACATACATATATAGATCTATATACA
>NC_069005.1:5861230-5861802 GCF_001194135.2 Octopus bimaculoides | reverse complement strand
ATAAAAATCAAACATCCAGTCAACATCATGGTGTTTGGAGTGATCACTAGTGATGGCGACATTATGCCTCCATTCATCTTCCCACACGGCCACAGACTCAACATGGAGGCCTACATCAAGTGCCTGGAGGAGGTAGTGCTGCCCTGGGTGAAGAAGGTGGCTGCTGGAAGACCCTATGTCTGGCAACAGGACTCTGCACCATGCCACACAAGCAGGAGAACCCAGGAATGACTGTCAGACAATTTCTGAAACCACATGACCCCTAACATCTGGCCACCTGACTCTCTAAACAACAACTCCCTTGGCTATTATGGTCTATCTGTCTGTATCATAGATATGCTGAGGAGGGCGCGAATCAGGTGCGTGTATGTATGTATGTATGTATGTATTTATGTCTATATGCATGTATATGTGCAAGTATATCTGAATACATGTATGTGTGAATGTATACGCGTATATAAGTATGTATACATACACGTATGCATACATACATGTATGTATGTATGCATGCTTGTATGTATATATGTATGTTTGTACGTCTGTATGCATATATATATATATATATATATATA
>NC_069005.1:5859485-5860017 GCF_001194135.2 Octopus bimaculoides | reverse complement strand
AGAGAGAGAGAGAGAGAGAGAGAGAGAGAGAGAGAGAGAGAGATCACACTTCAACTCCATCTCTATCCTTCTCGCAATGATTTCCTAATCTATCGTCTGCTACTCTCCATTTCACCACCTCTCTCAAACACCTTCTCTTTCATTTCTTCCCCTCTTAAAACCCTCTCTATCCTTACATCACCCTCTCTAACACTTTCTCTCTCCTTCACACTCCCTCTTCCTTTCCCCCTTCCACCTCACTCTCTCGCTTTATTGTTTTCTCTCCCTTCCACTTTCTCTTTCTTTCTCGCATTCTTTCACTCCTACTTTCTTATATCCTCTATCTCCCAACACTTTCACTCCTTATTTTCCAACACTTGCTCTCCCTCTTCTAACGTTCTCCTCACCCTGCCACTCCCTCTCTCCCTCCTTCTAGCCCTGGCTCATTCATGTTATCGTCTGCTTTCGTTACATATTTCCGAAATATTGTATGTATACGCACGTGTGTGCGTGTGTGTGTGTGTGTGTGTGTGTGTGTGTGTGTGTGTGTGTG
>NC_069005.1:5857946-5858762 GCF_001194135.2 Octopus bimaculoides | reverse complement strand
GAGATAAAGCTCCGGTATATAATACAACTGTTTTTTCGCTCGTATATGAGTTAAAGATGAATAAAATTTGGTATACGATAAAAATTTCAGATATTTGCCTTAAACATTTTTAATTTTTATTTTGGCACTTATTCTTCGATACTCAAAAACTGAACTGTCACCATGTAGTGCCTTACTGGATCTTACCAGATTTTACCTCGAGAAAGGAACCCTGAGGAAGGAAATGTTTTTTATACAGATAGCTGAATTTGGACTATTTCCTACAGCCCCTTAAAATTTTTCTGAAACGGCCGTAGGTTTGGACTGATCCTTTCAATCGCTTCCTTTAATATATTTTCTATTTTCATGGCATCCCTTGTATATTTTTAGGTTTTTATTTTTTATGTTTATATTCTTATATTTCTATATTCTTATCATCCATATCTTAATATAAATATGTGGTTATTTGAATGGAATAATACCTCATGTCATACATCTGAATTATGAATTTGCTTGTCTGAATGTTTAAGACTAATATCTGACATTTTTATCGTATACCAAACAACGGGACATATAAGCCCTCGTCAGAAGAAAGAAGGCTTTCCTGGGTTCGAGTCCCACG
Organism: Octopus bimaculoides; assembly: GCF_001194135.2. Lineage (NCBI taxonomy): Eukaryota > Metazoa > Mollusca > Cephalopoda > Octopoda > Octopodidae > Octopus > Octopus bimaculoides. Next base: position 5,858,161 of record NC_069005.1, on the reverse strand, counting down.
CGAATAGGAAAGTCTTGTTTTTTTCTGTCGAGGGCTTTTATGCCCCATTATTAGAATATTTTCTTCAGTCATTGCACGGTGATCGCCATAAGCTTTAAGCTTATATAAAAATACCATTATTATTATTATTTGCAGGATTGCAAAATACGGCACCGTATAACAAATCCATTTGCAACATATAAATATATAAACACACACACACACATGTATATACA
>NC_069005.1:5854683-5857689 GCF_001194135.2 Octopus bimaculoides | reverse complement strand
TATATATATATATATATGCATACATATCTACATACACAAACGTGTCTACATACATGCATATACATACGTATACATACAAGCATAAAAATATACATAGAAATGGAAATATACATACATACATTCACATACAATATATATATACATGCTTTCTCACCGCCACCCCTACGCGACCAGGATAATTAGAAGGAAAAAAAACAATAAACAATACAAGGTTTTCAATGAAGAAATAATTACACCGATTCGGTCCGGAAAATATTTTAAGGGATTTGAGTTAATATTGTATATGGGACACATACGCACACATATGTATACACACGTACATACACGTGTACATACAAGAACATACACACGTAGACACTCACACACATACACGTATACGTACACACACATATATACACACGTACATACACGTTCACATGTACACACACATACACACAATTACACACGCGTACACATTAGTCCATACACGCGTACACTCACGCATTCACATGTACACACACAATTACGCATGCGTACACATTAGTACATACACACATGTACACACAAACACATACACACGCACACACACAGATGCATACTCAAATACATAAACACACTCGCACACGCTACATACACACGAACACATACACACAAATGCATACATACAAATGTACACATGCACGTATACACACACACTAGCATATAGACACCTACACACAATTACATACACACGTACACACATAAACGCACACGTACATACACACATAATTCAAATATACACAGAAACAACATTACTTTAAATAAAGAAATAAAATATAACTGAATGGGACCAAGGACCACCGGTTTACAAATATTTAAGGGACAAAAGAAAATTCCATTCGTGTAAACAAAGCGGAACGCTGTCAAAATAGATTGTTTCCATGTTTGACCTTAAAAACTCACCAAAGCAGAACTTATAAATATATCGCAAAAATGCCAAAAACAAAATAATAGGAATCGATATTGTAGTTGTACCAGCAATAAAGTTTAGTTGTAACCTCTCAACTGTAAATTACGAGAATTTTCCATGGCGGAAATATAATGAGCTTTTGTACTATAGGCACAAGGCCTGAAATTTTAGAGATGGGGGGTACTTGATTGCATCGATCTCTGTGCTCAGCCGGTACTTATTTTATCGACCCCGAAGGGATGAAAGGTAAAGTTGATCTCGGCGACGTTTGAACTCAGAATGTAAAAGCCAAATTAGTCTTGTGGAATCCACTTCAAAGTGGTGTAGGAAGAAGAAAATGTCGTCACAATTACATCGACAACTTGATCGCAGACACTGGCGTGGAATGTTTTCAGGCAGTGATGATGGATCGAGAAGGGTGACAGGTAGACATTTTTGCTGCGGCTTGGGTTGGAACCCGGCAATAATAATGATAACATAAAAGTCGGAAGAAATACCGCCAAGCATCTTCTCCGACGCGGTAACGATTCCCGTCAGCTCGTAGCTTTATGGTGGAAATATATAATGACACTGTTTAGAAAGCACCAAGGGAAATTAGTCTGATGGAATAGAGTTGATAAAAAGTGGGGAGCAGCTTGCACACGCCGAATTAGAGGAAATTTGTCATACGTTGACATAATTTTATCCGCATTCAAATTTAAAAACTGGACGCTGAAGACTATCTGAAAACCAAATGACAATATACAAACCCTTTAAGGCCAAAGCAGTTGTTGGGGTTGATATTACTGCTGTAACAGATCTTGTTGTTGTTGTTGTTGGTGGCGGTGGTTTTGATTGTCTAATATGGTGTCTCTCGTGCCTGTAAACTTACATTCGAAACGCGAATGATGTATTTTGCTCCGTACCATCCTAAGATCAAAGTGACAATACAATGCAACACGTAGGATACTTCACATGCTAGACTTATAGGGGAATTACAAGATCACCGAGATCAAAGTGACAATACAATGCAACACGTAGGATGCTTCACATGCTAGACTTATAGGGGAATTGCAAGATCACCGTCAGAGCAGGTTAGTCGTTGTTTTACCGAAATATCACTTCAGTACGCATGCATAGACGATAGAAATTGATCAATGATTCAGTGCGGTCCTCAATCAGATCAACACCGCTTCGTGCTCCCTTCCAATCGTCTCTGTGGGCTTCCTAAAGGATAACGTTTTCTTTTACTTCTTCACTGAAAACAATGCAAATAATGATATTTTGTCAGTTGACAACTGATCTTTAAACAGCTTTTTTCACTGAAATTATAAACAAAATCACCGGTTTGTTTACGCTCAAAGGTCCGGGTACTTCTGGCTGACGATATAGAACTTGTCGTGACACCGGTGTCACAGAATCTCTTGCGCCAATGAACCAGGTGTGTTATTAACATACTGTTATCGTAGACAGCACGTATACAGTTCGTTGCGTAGTAGTAGTAGTAGTAGTAGTAGTAGTAGTAGTAGTAGTAGTAGAAGCAGCAGCAGTAGTAATAGTAGTAATAGTAGTGGTAGTAATATTAGTAGTAGTACTAGTAGTAGTAGTAGTAGTAGTAGTAGTAGTAGTAGTAATAGTAGTAGTAGTAATATTAGTAGTAGTAGTAGTAGTAGTAGTAGTAGCAGCAGCAGTCGTAATAGTAGTAGTAGTAGTAGCAGCAGCAGTAGTAGTAGTAGTAGAAGTAGTAGTAGTAGTAGTAGTAGTAACTACTACTATTGCACTGGCGGTGTTTGACTCACAAAACTATGTGTTAACTAATAGGCACACTTCTGCCCCTCCTGGGACAGTTATGTCAGAGGGAATCAGTGGAATATGACAAACAATATGAGACTGCTACAGGTCGTACTGCCACCTCTCCCCACCAACACCACCGATGATCACCACCACCATTATCATCATCATCGTCGTCATCGTCACCATTGCACCACGCACCTCCATCACGATTACCAATACCAGCATCACCGCTGTCATCGTCCCCACCACCACCACCACCACCACCACCACTACGATCATCATCACCACTACCAGCGCCACCACCA
>NC_069005.1:5851509-5854501 GCF_001194135.2 Octopus bimaculoides | reverse complement strand
GTGAAACCCTTCCCATACCCATCACCACCAACATACCACCACCACCATCATTACCAAGACCACCACCACCACCACCACCACTGCCACCACCAAGGCTTGCATTACACAACCCATCAGTCATAGGACAGTCATTATCACCACCACCACCACCACCACTACCACCGCAGTCACCAACACAACCAGCCACCAACACCACCGACACCTCTACAGGCCACACCATTCTTGGCATGTCGCCAGTCGGTTCTGTAACCAAAATGTCCCGGACAAGGAGTGATTCACGTTGAGAAGGGAACCATGAATCATTCTGGAAGGTTTCGGTCCCAAACCTGGACCCTGACTCAAGGGTGTTTGACACGTTTCATAAGCACCCTGGGTGGCTGCCAACGTATATACAAACGTACATACATACATACATGTAGATAAGCAGATAGATAGATAGATAGATAGATAGATAGACAGATAGACAGATAGATAGACAGACAGACAGATAGATAGCTACATACATACATACATACATACATACATACACATACATATATACATACATACATGGTATATGATATAATGTTCTTACATACACATATATAATACACATACAAATTATATACATATATAGATAGATAGATAGATAGATAGATGGATGGATGGACAGACGGACGGACGGATAGATAGATAGATAGATAGATATACATTTAAATTTATATATATATACATATATATACACATGTGCATATCGATTATTTATATAATATATATCATATATAATTATATGATATATATTCATGAAGCAGGAACATACGTCAGACAGAGGTTTAAAGAGAATATGCTGAATAAATGACGACAATAATAAAAACTGTGTGGTTGTATAAGTCTCTTTATTTATTTGAATTATTTTACACACACACACACATAGAGAGAGAGAGAGAGCCAGCTGGAGGAGAAGTCTTCCTGGGGCTATAAATATCAGTAGCACTGTCCTGTATAAGATGCCACAACAAGCAGGTGTATTAGCTTGATGCTCGGGAAAGTGAAAAAGTCTTTTATGTTTCAAGCATATGCTCTTCAGCGGAAAGGAATAAGAGAAAATAAATAGAGAGAGAATAAAAACAGAATTTGTGGACTTAGTGATCAAGCATGGCTATAAGTATGCATAGATAGATAGACAGAGAGATATATAGATAGGCAGATAGATAGATAGATACACATCTACACACACACCCAGTAAGCTGTTTATAATTCAACGAAGCGAACCCACGATTTACCCATTGGGTGAAATACTTCAGGGTTGTTTACCTTGAATAGTCCCAGGCTATTCCATATCATTTGATGCGGTTGGCCAGAACTTGGATTATACTATGCCGTTTGAATATACGCATATACATATACATATTATACATATATATATATATATACATACATACATATTATACATCTCTCTCTCTCTCTCTATATATATATATATATATATACATACTATACATCTATATATATATCTATATATATATATATATACATATATATATATATATATATATATACATATATATATATACACACATGCATATATACATATACATATTATACATGTGTATACACACACCAACACACACACACTTGTATAGACACCCATTTGACTGACAACCCTAGCACACACAAATGGTTATCCTTCTCTCTCTCTCTTTCTTTCTCCCTCTCTCTCTCTTTTTCTCTCCCCCTCCCTCAAGTTCTTCCACCCCAAAAAACACACATCTACCTCTGGGTGTTGTTAAACCCAAATCTAACAACCTCCTCCACTTTAATCATATCAAAATAATGAGTCTCACTCGACTTCTTTTCCCATCAAACCATTACGGAACACGAAATGGGTATTACCGACCTATATACATAAGAATATGAGCGTGTGTGTGTGTGTGTGTGTGTGTGTGTGTGTGTGTGTGTGTGTGCGTGTGTACTTGTATGTACTTATATATGCTCCTCTATTGGTGTGTGGGTGTGTGTGTACTTATGTGCGTATGTATGTGCGCGCATGTGCGCATGTACACGTATGTATATGTTATATATATATATACAGAGAGAGAGAGAGAGAGAGAGATTTATAGATATATATAGATATACATGGATAAATATATTTAAATATATATATATATATATATACATTAATGTTTTAATACACACACACATACACATACACACACACACACACAAGCAAGCAACCAGACAGACAGACAGACAGAGAATAGGTGTAACCGGGATTTCGACTGAAGGGTCCACCGATTTTCTGAATGAACACCCAAATTAAAATAAACGTTAGATAATTATTGTTTGCCTGGGACTCCTGTCGAATCCTCTTCTACCTGGCTAAGGAGGTGGGGAGTATATTTGTATGTATGTATGTATGTATGTATGTATGCATGCATATGTGTGTAAATGTATAAATGTGTGTGTATACATATAAATATGCATGTATATATATGTATGTATATATACCCACCATATTTGCTGGACATTGCCCCATCTGATTATCATTTATTCTGTAGTCTTCAAAATCATTTGGACAGAAAAAATATGAATTCTGTAGACGAGGTCAGAACAGTTACTGGAGGAGTATTTTTCGTCATGGACAAGTGAATTTTGGAAGAGAGACCTTGCAAGTCTACCAGATAGATGGAAAAGCATTGTAGAAAATGAAAGAGAGTATATTTTAGATTAGAAAAGAACTTTGTTTTAATTTTGAAAAATAAAAGAAGTATTTATGATACGACCCGATATCTGTACATTTGTGTCTGCAGATATTTCTCAGAAACCAAGCTTGAAAGATAATTCACATCACACACACATAAACATGATATACATCTACATACAACACACAACACACACCTATACACATACGCACGCATGCACACGATAAACAGACATCACGACACAGGTGAGTCTCTATGGGGTCCTGCAATTAAAAACTGGGGTTCTTTTGAAAATCCTTCTTTAAATCCCC
>NC_069005.1:5847336-5851237 GCF_001194135.2 Octopus bimaculoides | reverse complement strand
ACATTTCATATATATATACATAAATAAGTATATATGCATACATTTACATATATATGTACATACATACATATATATATATATACCTACAATGTGTGTGTTTGTGTATGCATACATATACATATGCGTACACACATATATATATATACATATACACGTGTGTGTATATATATATATATATATATATATATATAGAGAGAGAGAGAGAGAGAGAGAGAGAGGTGCAATTGTGTGGTTAAGAAGCTTACATCCCGACCATGTGGTAACAAAACATTCAGCTGACCAATCAGTGAAAAGAACCAATCAAATGACAAATCAACAAAGTTTTTTTTACATAATTAAAGAAACAAAAGTTTTTATTGTTGGTGTGGCAAATACAAAGTCTGGATTCAGTCACTGGCAAAGGAATTTATAGAGGTACAATATTACACCTGCAAATAGAAACAAATAACAATAACAATAATAATAATAATAATAATAATAATAATAATAATGATGATAATAATAAAAATAATAATTGTTTCAAATTTTGCCACAAGGGCAGCAATTATGTGTGGAGGGATGAATTGATTACATTGACCCCAGTATTCAACTGGTACTTATTTTATCGCAGGAGGAGTGGGAGGAGGGGGAGGGCAATGATGATGATGATGGTGGTGGTGCCAAAGACTGCTTGTCTGTGACTGTTGTTCTAACTTACCCTAGAAATCCTTGACCACTCCATTTCTGGGGCACCAACGTTAACCGTTGTTCTTTACCATCACGCAGCACTGTCACAGAAATGGATTTCTGAAAGAATCAGAATGGTTTCTTTGATTATCCAGAAATTCAGTCAGAGACACACACACACACACACACACACACACACACACACACACACAGAATGGCTCTAACAACAAAATATACATTCACATATGCACACACACATAACAACAAATTATACACATACACACACCCGATCTCTCCCTCTCTCTCTATCAAATACACACACAAACTGCTAACAGCAAAAATACATGCTATCTCTCTCTTACAAACACACACACACACACTCCCAAACAAGCTAAACAACAAATATTCATACACACACTTTCTCTCTCTCACACACACACACGCACACACACAAAGACAATACTTTTCAACAGATACACTCTTTCCATAGATATTTTCACATACACATAAACAGGTACAAAAATACACACATACTGACACAAACAATACTTTTATCTATTCCACAAATAGACATACACTCTCTCTCTCTCTCACATACACATACACACACACAGTGGTTGCTGGTTTAACTTACGTCTATACTGTGCTGAACAACTTTTGCAACATCTTGTAGTGTCTTGAAGTTGGTGCGCGAGATGGAACCAAACCGGAGGACTTGATCCCCAACACGTAAGCTCTATAAAATAGATACTCAGATTCGTTAATCATTTAACAAATTAACTGAATCAATTTTTTTAATTAAAGGCACACTAAGCAGTGATGATTAACCCTTTTACTACAGAAATCAGACATATTTACTCAAAATTTTGTTAACCTTTACTGTGGAAAGCAGTTTTATATCCCAATCTATCTTTTGTTGAAGAATGTCAAGACTGAAACCATTTTCTGTTTAGATATGTCAAGTTTATTGAGGCAACAGGACTTGCAGAAAATACCAATTCTATTTTTTGGCAGATTTTTAAAACCATTACTGGAATATCAAGGAAATTTAATTTTGTAGTGAAATGTTTAAAATTAATTAATTACAATATACAGAGAATAAGGATTGTCAACAGTGTCATAATTAGCTTCGTTAGTGTAATCATCCTTATCATTGTTCTTATCATTGGTTCACCTTTTTCTCTGTGGAAATCAGATATGTCTACTCGAACAGAAGTTTTATTTACCAATCTATCTTTTGTTGAGGAATGTCATGTTTGAAACTATTTCTTTGTTGAGATATGGGAAGTTTATTGAGATACGGAAAGTTCATTGGGATATGGGAAGTTTATTGAGATATCGGAAGTTTATTGAGATATGGGAAGTTCATTGGGATATGGGAAGTTCATTGAGATACGGAAAGTTCATTGGAATATGGGAAGTTTATTGACTTACAGAAAATATCAATGCTATTTTTTGGTAAATATTTAACATCATTATCAGAAGCACCACAAAATTTAATTCCACAGTTGAAGGGTCCAAAGAAAGTGGTGTACAGTAATATACGACACATTTGTGTTATATATAACAAGTCTTCACTGACCCATGTAAGTATGGGGAAATAGACGTTAACACAATGACGAAGATGATGATGATGATGATGATGATGATGATGATGATGGCAATGATGACATGAGTAGGATAAGGTTGTTGTTTTTTTTATGTTTAACCAGTTGTCACTGATAATCTCAGTAACCATATTCAAGCAGACCTATGATCAGGGGAGTCCCTGCCTTCTGCTAAATTTAGAGGTACACTCTTCCATGTGTCCGTCAATATTTGAAGACAATCGCTGTGGTTTGCAGGAATGGGATTGCTATTTCTAGTGGTTCCCTCTCAGTGGGGGTACAACGTTTCAGCTGATTTACTCTCCAGCCTTCATCAGGTGTCCTGAGGGAATTTTGAACCTGGGTTCTCATTCCTAAGGTACTCATGCAATTAGCCATTCTTTATTTCATTGTTCGTTAAGGCGGCGAGCTAGCAGAATCATTAGCATGCCAGGCAAAATGCATAGCGCTATTACGTCTGTCTTTTCGTTCTGAGTTCAAATTCCACCAAGGTTGACTTAGCTTTTCATCCTTTCGGGGTCGATAAATTAAGTACCAGTGTAACACTGGGGCCAATGTGACCGACTCGTTCCCCTCCCCACAAATTCCAGGCCTTGTGCCTTTAGTAGAAAGGATTATTTTATTGTTTGTGGATAATTAGCAGAAAAGAGAACAATGCCCAGGGTTTGTCCCCGTGCTTCTGGTGTTGTTGACAGGTTTATACATAAAACACAAAACCAGCTGATAAGATTTCTCAAATCTCTATTCTAGCTACATCATGGGGCATTGGCATCTCGAGTTTTAAGATTTATACATAATGACTGAGGACCGAGATACCTGGCACACTGTTGTACTCAAGAAGACCCACCTGCCACAGCAGAATTGATGCCAGTGCCTGATGTCACATGAAAAGGACTCATGCTGGTGCCACATTAAAAGTACTGGTGCTGGTGCCACATTAAAAGCACCCAGTACACTCCGTGGTGTGGTTGGCATTAGGAAGGACATCGAGCCATAGAAACCATGTCAGAAGAGACAACGGAGCCAGGTGTGGCCCCTGGCCTTACCACTTCCGGTCAAGCCATCGAACCCATGCCAGCATGGAAAATGGACATTAAATGATGATGATGATGTTGATGTGTACACCTCTCAGTGCCATAACTAGAACTTGTACCATCCAGAACAATCCTTGAGTTTTGTTTCCCCACTCTCCAAAAAACACAACATAACATATATACAAAGCATTACCCCCACCAAAAAATATTACAAACAGTAGACCACCCCCTGGTCCCATTTTAGCTCCACTGATGACCTTTCTCCGTTGTCCCCCCATATTCCATCACCCTACACACTCCCCAAATTGAGAGACTCCTAGACGTTAGTAAACGGCAGAAATTTTACTGAGGATGAACAAAATCAGGGCCAACACTTACGGCAGTAAATGCAGGTGATCCATGGTCAACTCGGTCTATTTTGGCAAAAGGCTGAAGAGCTGGAGCCGAGACTTTGATGCCGGTGTCCGCTTCTTGGATCTGGCTCTCCTTTTCTTCTCGAGCTTTTGCATGGATTCTGTGTAATTCTTCTTCGATTTCTTTCATCACAGCCTTGTGATCATTCTGAAGACCTGCAGGACAAAAAAAAAAAAAAAA
>NC_069005.1:5843743-5846813 GCF_001194135.2 Octopus bimaculoides | reverse complement strand
GATTTGAACCCACACCATAAAGCGCTGGAACGAGTCCTTCAACCCATCAGCCAAGAACTGCCGGGAGACAATTCAAGATTCTAATGCAAGGGAGACAACTGGAAACTCACCACAAAATCCCCGATTACAGACCATGTGACTTACAAAGCGTGTTCAAATTCCGCCGAGGTTGACTTTGCCTTTCATCCTTTCGGGGTCGATAAATTAAGTACCAGTTGCGTACTGGGGTCGATCTAATCGACTGGTCCTCTCCCCCCCATAATTTCGGACCATATGTCTAGAGTAGAAATGAATTTCTTTGCATGGACACCGGACTGAAATGAATTCGAACAAGGAACCATGTTTGTTTGTTTTGTTATTTTTAACTAAGGGAAGTAACTCGCTTATTCACTCTCAAACAATGAAAATATAAAACCCTTCAACATTCAGACTGTTTTGTCAAATCAGTATCATCATCATCATCCTTTAACGTCCACTTTCCATGCTAGCATGGGTTGGACGAGCATGGATTGGACGTAATGTTTAAATATTCTCATTGCTTTGAGTGAATCGTGCGTTGTCTCATAGCTTTGAGATTTCCATGTTGTGATCGCTTATTTTTAGAATGACATTGTAGGTTCGGTGTGAGGTGCTGGATCTGGCCAGTTTGAACACAAAACAGGTTAAATATCTGGGCCAGATGTGGCTAGTTTAACCCTTTAGCATTCAGATTATTCTGTGAAATATATTGCTTATTTATTCATTGTTTTGAATTTATTATGTATTATCTTGTAGCTTTGAGATTTTGAGTATGTGATTGTCTGTTTTTACAAAGGCATTGTAGGGCAGGTGTGACAGGCAAGATCTGGCCAGTTTGAGGCCAGATATGGCTGGTTTAAGTGCTAAAGGGTTAAATAGATTCATCTCGTTAAGGCTGTTAAGGGTGGAAATGAAACCTTGTGGTTACTCACAGATAATCTTCCGTCGAGAAATTCTTACAGAATACAAATCAATGTCAGCCCGTGGGTAACCTTCTTTGTCCACTAAAGCTTCGGTCATACCAACTCCACCTTGCTGAAAGAAAGAAAGAAAGAAAGAAAGTAAAATTTCTCATGTTGGTGAATTCAATGCACAACGGAAAACAGGGGTTTCAAAATTACATTTGCTAAAGCGACTTGATATGGCCACTTGAACTGAACTGCTAGAAATAGCAGTCAAGAACTCCTGTAAATGACATCTGACAACCAAGAAGACTGTGCTGGACAACACTCGGCCAACCCATGCAAACATGAGAGAACAAACATAAAATAATGACTAGAGAGAGATAAGTCTATGCGTGCATGCGTATATGTATGTGCATGCGTGCAGGCATGGCTGTGTGGTTAAGAACTTCGCTTCACAACCAGGTACTTCCAGCTTCAATCCCACTGCATGGCACCTTGGGTAAGTGAGGAGCAGAGGCCATTATAGCATTTTCATGTTTTCAAAAATATCACCAACATGGCTGTGCGGTTAAGAAGCTTACTTCCCTACCATGTGGTTTTGAGTTCAGTCCCACAAGAAGGCACTTTGGGTAAATGTCTGTATAAAGCTGTGGGCCAACTGAAGCCTTGTGAATGGATTTGGCAGGCAGAAACTGAAAGAAGCCTGTCATGTGTGTATGTGCCAGTGTTTGTCCCCAACACCATCACTTGATAACTAGTGTTGGTTTGTTTACATCCCTTAAGTAAAAGGAGACTGATAGACAAAATACCAGGCATTACAAAAATAAACACTGGGGATGACTTGTCCAACTAAACCCTTCAGAGTAGTGCCCCAGCATGACCACAGTCCAATGACCGAAACAAGTAAAAAAAAAGAAAAAAATACTATCCTTCAACAAAGATTATTTGATTAAACTGTATTTTACTGGCATAAATTCTGCAATGTCACCATTCAAGTTCTTTTGACGTATGCGAAAATAAGTTAGCGTACCTACGCAAATGTGCCATTCGACTTTGTTTCCTCATACCTTATAGAAAAATAAATATTCTTTAATTAAATTTTCTAAAATACCTTTCAGATGGCATAAATTACAATTATATCAGAATTTAATGTGAAAACAAAATTGGTAAACGTGCTAACATCCATACTGGGTGATCTTTCGGTACGAGTTCCTAAAAATCGGCCTTTTCCGTAAAAAATGTCTTCGGCGAACTTTACCAAAGATTGGCCTTTTTCCATAACACCCGCACGATCTTCACTACGGTGTTAAGGTTAGGGTTTTAGTGTCAGGGTTAGTGTTTATTTAGCATTATATTCCAATATAACCGGAACCTACACCATCTGAGGTGTATATATAGAAAACTTCACGATAAAATATCCATTTTCTGAAAGTTATGACGAAACAAAGTCAAGAGGGGTAACTTGTGTAGTCATACCAATGAATTTAAACCCTAGCCATTAAAAAAGGGGTAAAAATCTGGAATTCGTAACGCCACTAATTCGTTTGTTTTCTTCAATGTTCGTTTAAAATTAAATACACAACTTCCAACATTTACACAATATTATCGCAATATTTCATCGAATTAGATCAATAAACTGGTGCCTTGTGTTTCCAATGTTCATATTAAATAATAAAACGTGGTCAATGTACAAACCTGTTCCAATATTTCGCCATATTCGCTGATTTGGTCTTCGATTTCTTTCTTTTTCGTCATAAGTTCCTCCATGTTCGTTGTCATTGTTAGCTCTGCTTCAGCAACAGCCGCAATTCGTATGATTGGTATAACTTCAACGTAGTCGTTCGAAATACTGGAAATAGCAGTTAAATTCCCTCAGATCATACACATTAGCTGAAGCAGAACAGAATACACTCTGGCTATAATTTTTAAAAAATAAATAAATAAGGAGGCGAGACGATCACGACTCAAAAACGCCTTTGGTCAAATGTCTCTTCGATCAAGACTGATTTGTAACTAAAGAACGAACTCATTATTTACGAAACAACGCGGTTGCATGATCTGCTAGAAATAGCAGTCAAATCTCACCTCTTTCTCGAATTACAACTTACCGTCACAAAGAATGACATATTAAATGAGGCCTAAAGGTG
>NC_069005.1:5841921-5842866 GCF_001194135.2 Octopus bimaculoides | reverse complement strand
TTTTCTCGCAGACTTTTTCTCTGTCTCACACCCTCATAGCTTTCCTCTTTCGTCTGATAAAGGATTAATGTCCGAAACGTTTAAGACTTCCTCTTCCCATTAAAGCGTTAATTTAATACCATATTTGCTAAACCTTGTCCTTCTTGTTTCTTTGTGTGTGTGTGTGTGCGTGCGTGCGTGCGTAAGTTGTTATAATGATGTCAAACTCTAGCCTCTAACCCACAGACGAGCTGTCTCCTCTCTCTGTCTCTTTCCTTTATCTCTAATATAATGGCCTCTGCTTCTCAGAGCTGGCGAGTGTCGTAGCCCAACCATTCAAGCACCCTCTACCGACCCAACTCTCTACCTCTTGTCGCCCTTGTTGCGTCCAATCACCACCACCCTTATACCTGCACTAACCATACTCTCCAATCCTTCTTTGCCCAGAACATCATCCCTCTGGAATCTCCTCCCTGTTCATGGCCTTTTCATCAAGCTTTGATCTGCGACAGTTTAAACGGAATATTAAGGGCATCATTCTCGCCAGTCTTTGAGGGCCTGCAAGGGTCAAGAGTTCTGTGCCTTCATCCAGATTCTGCAAGTAAAGAAAATTGACGAAGAGCTTCTTGCCTCACAGACTACCAAACCATTTCTTCCCTAATCGTCTTGTTAGCCCGATGTCCGGTGACATTTTCATTATCATTTTGTGAGAAAGAAAGAAAGAAAGAAAGAAAGAAAGAAAGAAAGAAAATGCGCTGTTCATAATTGGCACGCAAAACCAGGTGGAGAAAATTTTAACCAAATAAAACACGATGAACGAAAAGAATAAGATCCAAAAGTAGATTTACAACATTGGCAAAAATTAACAGCCCTCCACTACCGTTTTGGCAACTGGTGTTGGTTTGTTTACGCCCCCGTAACGTAGCGGTTCGGCACAAGAGAGTCAAGTACCAGACTTTAAAAGAA
>NC_069005.1:5839633-5841655 GCF_001194135.2 Octopus bimaculoides | reverse complement strand
AATAAATAAAAAGTCAATTCGTTCGACAAAACCCTTCGAGGTTGTGCCCCAGCATGGCCTCGGTACAATGACGGAACCAAGTAAAGTGGAAAAAAAAAACATCACAAAAAAAAAATCAAGCCACAGCCATAATTCAGAAAAGATTAAATAAATAAATTAATTAATTAATTAATTAATCAATAAAGCTTTTCGGGTTCCAAACGAAATGATTCCAGCAGCGAGAAGTAACAAAAAGAAAAAGAAAAAGAAAAAATTCGTTGGACAAGCCGTTAAGTTATCTACCCTTAGAAACTGCCATCGCCAAGTGGTGTCACTGTAGTCCTTACACTCTATCACACACACCTTCTTTTCTGCTCTTTCGTTCTTTCCATCAATCGTGATCCATCATCAAACATGGTCAGTGGTCGCGCCTCCGGACACAAACAGAACAAACTGACACGGGAGGAGGAACTCCTCTTGCAAGATTTCAGCCGAGATGTCTCTACGAAATCATCTGCTTTGTTCTACGGAAATGCTATGATTATCTCGACCATACCAATCTGTAAGTTTCAACATTTCGACAACACACTTTGTGTGTTTCCTTTTTAAGTGCCACGTCAGCCGTTGCCATTTGGTGAAGCTGTTTGGAGACCCTCGCTAAGATGCCTCCCCATATGTCTTGGCCAGTGTGTGTGTGGGGGTTCTTAATTAAAGCATCTTCAGCTAATTTAAACATTTAATATTATCGCGTAAGTTATTCATTTCACACACCAGCTGGTCGGTAGTTATTAATGTCGAGTTTGCATTTGTTATGATCGTTGCTTTACATGAGACGGGAATTGAAGAATTGCCGGATTTATATAGACACACACGTATAATAAAATATATATAAATATATATATATACATTATATATATATATATATATATATACGTACACGCACACGAGTATATAAACGTAAGAAAGTATAAATATATACACACCCACACTATATAAATAAGAAAGTGTGTGTATATATATATATACAGGGTGTCCACAAAGTTTGGGTACATAGGGATTAATACATGCTTTAAGAAATTATTATTTCTTATATTTAATTGTTTATGTTATGATTTTATTTACTCCATGTACCCAGACTTTGTGGACACCCTGTATAGAGAGAGAGAGAGAGATTTATATACATACAGTTTATAACCGTGAAGTATATATACACTCACAGACATGTCTCTACATGTATACACACGTAGATACATACATACGTACACAATATATATATATATATATATATACATATAAACATGAGAAAGTATAATCGTTCTAGGTAGATTCCCTTCCGTCGCTACATTTTCCCTCTACGTCTGGTCGTTCAAACGACGAAAAGGATACACCTTTTCTTGTCTCAGAATAATCACATTTAGAGACAAACTCCAGAGGTAGAAGCTGGAAATGATTACACACAAACATTGAATGAACAAGAATCTTCGTGATTTTTAAAAAATCCAACTGTTCTGATCCAGCATACCTTTAATCAAAGATGTTTACAGGTGTTTCCATCTTCTCTTTTTACCTCTGTATCTCTTTTACACGCTACAGCTGATTCGTCGTATACCCAGTTTTTTTTATTCCAGCTCATCTCACTTCCGTTGTTGTTACACGTAGCATCACAAAATCCAATGGAACAGGGTCACCTCATTTTTCCTCCAGTTTTTACACATCCTCCTTATTTCAATGTCCATGTTTCGCTTCAGGTGCAGACGTGGTTGTGTGGCTTATAAAGCTTGTCGCCCAACCATGTGATCTTGGGTTCAGTCCCACTACGTGGCACCTTGGACAAGTGTCTTGTACTATAGCCCCGGGTCTACCAAAACCTTATTTATGAGTGGATTTAGTAGACAGAAGCTGAAAGAAGCCCGTCGTATGTTATATATATATATATATATATATATATATAACATATATATATATATATATATATGTGTGTGTGTGTGTGTTTATCCCTCGTCTCCGTTCGTCTAGATCAGGGGTTTTCAAACTGTGGTCCGC
>NC_069005.1:5829717-5838762 GCF_001194135.2 Octopus bimaculoides | reverse complement strand
TACTTGACTTTTTGTTTCTGTGTCTCATAGGGTTGTTCTGGAGAATTCACCAAATGGATGTTTTGGAATCTGCTCTCCTCTTCATCGTTGGAACTTTGCTGAGTACCTACCTAATGGCATATGCCTACAAAAATGTCAAATTTGTACTTAAGCACAAGTAAGTATTCATCTTCAAATCAAACATTTTTTTCTTCTTTTTTTCTCATCTTCATTCAGAAAGTAGTTATATTGCTGGTTTCTAACATTGCTAAAGAATTTAGCTAAGGGTGAGCACCATTTGATAACTTTGACATCCGGTACTTGGCCAGGGTGGTCATGGCTGAAAGACTTCCTTGATCAAGGCTGGCCTGGGGTTAAACACAATATACATGCAATATCATCATTACTGCGTTGTGTTCTTGAGCAAGACACTCTATTTCACGTTGCTCCAGTTCACTTACCTGTAGAAATGAGTTGCGATGTCACTGGTGCCCAAGCTGTATCGGACCCTTTTTGCTTTTCCTTTGGATATCATCAGTGGTGTGGAGATGGGGAGGCTGGTATGCATGGGTGACTGCTGGTCTTCCACAAACAACCTTGCCCAGACTTGTGCCTCAGAGGGTAACTTTCTAGGTTCAATCCCATGGTCAGTCATGACCGAAGGGAGTTTCCTCATAATCTTGTGTATATACAATATTATGCAATCTTGTTTTTATAGAACTCTATGCAGTATTGTTTGTTTACCTTTCTATAGTCCTTGTTTTGTTGTTTATACAACCTTGTTTTGTCTTTATTCTTTAGAGTTGCCCAGAAGAGAGAGTCTGCTGTCAATAACGAAATGATGAAAAAGTTGGGTGAAGACAAGAAGATGAGTAAGAAGGAAAAAGATGAGAGGCAAGTTTTTATTTATTTGTTTGTTTATTCCAGAGGAAGTGGGATCTTTTTAAGTACCAGGGTTGAATTGCAAGCGTACCCAGAATTCATGGTATGGGTAGTATTTGTACTGGAAAAAAAAAAAACAATAAATCTTTAACCCCCACATCCAGCCAAAATATTCAATCTGTTTTATATTCGAACCAACCATTGTCAACTTTATCTTTCATCCGTTCAGAATCGAGGAAATATCAGTCTAATATTGGGATCAACTCCTGTTCTCCGTCTCAGATCAGCTGGAATCGGATTTCGAGAGGGGATGGGCTCTGCCAGGTTTTAACACCCAAGTCATGACAGTCCTTCAAAACTACCCTACAATGTCATTCTGAAAATAAACACTCACATCATCGAAATCTCAAAGCTATGAGATAACGGATGATTAATTCAAAACAATGTGAATAAAGAAGTATTAAATTTGACAGAATCATCTTTCATCATCATCATCATCGTTTAACGTCTGCTTTCCATGCTAGCATGGGTTGGACGATTTGACTGAGGACTGATGGACCAGGTGGCTACACCAGGCTCCAATCTGATTTGGCAGAGTTTCTACAGCTGGATGCCCTTCCTAACGCCAACCACTCCGAGAGCCAGTCAGGTGGTACTGGCAAAGGCCATGCTCGAAATGGTGTATTTTACGTGCCAGCGGCACTGGCAACGATCTCGCTCGAATGTCTTTTCACATGCCAGGAAGGCGACGTTGGTAACGATCACGCTCAAATGGTGCTATTTACGTGCCACCAGCATGGAAGCCAGACAGCTGCTCTGGCAACAAATGCTAAACAGTTAACTATACAAATCAACATCACAGGGTATTCTAGTAACTGAGTCCAGTTAAATTTGAAACTATTATTATTATTGTTCAGTAGTCTTACTTTTATCACGTGCTTTCACTTCACTACCGAGCGCAGCTCTGTGTGCTGTGGTGCTCTTATGGTTGTATTGAAAGTGTTTTGGGTAGGATGTGTGCAGTGCCTAGTAGTGCTATTTTCTGTATATTATATATACTTGTTAGTCCTGGTGTTTTTGTTATGTATTTGTCTGAATATTTTTTTATGATAGGAATTGTTTCTGTTTTTAGATTCCACATTCGAGTTACCTCTATTTCCAAGTCTTTGTATTTTGAAAGTTTCTCCATTTCTTCTAGAGAAATGTTGTCATCTGATGGTATTGATACATCAATTAGAAAGCATTTTTTTTTCTTAATGATCTCTGACAACTATATCTGGCCTATTGGCCTTAATTTCTCTATCTGCGTGTATTGACATATCCCAGAGTATGATTACTTTCTCATTATTATTATATTATTATCTTTTCAGAATATTATGGAAAAAGAATGAAGTAGCTGACTATGAAGCAACCACTTTCTCCATCTTCTACAACAACGCCCTCTACCTGGCACTCCTCATCGTTATCTCATTTCTTATAATGAAAAGTCTCAACTCCACTTTGTATCCTTTTTCCCAAATGTATTTTATTTCAGTATTATCATTGTTTAGCCTTCCGGTCATTCCTCCCCCAAAACATCTTCCCTTTGGAATTTCTCTCCTTGTAATTTTCCTGCAACCATCACCCTCCAAAAATTTGTTGACCCTTGTTCACCTTGTGACACTAAACCATCATCATCATAACGTCTGTTGTCCATGGGTTGGCCTGTTTGTCCAGAGGTAGCAAACTGGAGAGCTGCACCAGGTTCCAGTCTGACACAGCATAGTTTCTATGGTTGAATGCCCTTCCTAATACCATATATATATATATATATATATACACATATATATCAGGGGTCAAGTGTATCGGGCACCGGGTCGGGTCGAAAAGTAAAATGTGTACTCAACAAAATTAGAGGAACACATGCGTGGGTACCAAAGTACAGGCAGAAAGGTAATCAGCTTATGTATACAATTAACTATACTTGACTGATTATATCAATAGCCCTGAGGCTAATTAAGAAACACACCTTGTACTAAACGTACGATCCATAATAAACTTCGGATCTACACAAGGAGCAGGTTTTGAGAGAAGTGAATGATAATTGAATAAATAACAGATGGATAATGTATCAATTCACTACACCTGTTTCCAATGAATTTTTGATTGATTAATTAGTGGAGATATTACGTCATTAGAAAAAAACCGTTTTCATCAGGTGGATACATGAACGACAGCATCTTCATGGTTCTGGGTTCAGTCCCACTGTGTGGTACCGGGCTGACCAAAGCCTTGAGAGTGGATTTGGTAGACGGAAACTGAAAGAAGCCTGGCATATATATATATACATACGTGTGTGTGTGTGTATGCATGTATGTGTGTATCTCTATATCTGTGTTTGTCCCCCAATCACTGTTTGACAACCAGTGTTGGTGTGTTTGCATCCCCATAACTTGGCAGTTCAGCAAAAGGAACCAATAGAATAAGTACTAGGCTTACAAAGAATAAGTCCTGGGGTTGATTTGATCGACTAAAACCCTCGAAGGCAGTGCTCCAGCATGGCTGCAGTCAAAATGACAAACCAGTAGATTTTCCAGAGAGAAGGTCTTTCTACATATACAAATGTGTTTAATATAATTGTTATCCCCCTATGGGTTGAATGTGATGATGCCCCAGTATGGCCACTGCCCAATGGCTGAAATCAAGCTAAGAATTTAAAAAGAAATCCGTTTCCAATGCTGTCTTCCTTAACCATTCCTCAGCAATTATCTCTTTTCAGTGATTGCTTCAGCAGGACTTTTGGCTCTCTCATCCACCAGTACCAAATAATTATTTTTCTTTTTTAAAAAAAACAAAACAAATTAATGAAATAAAAAAAAATTAATAAACATATCTTGGCCCCCTTGTTTTTTTTGAAGGTGTGGCTGCATGGTAAGAAGTTTGCTTCCAAACCACATGGTTCCAGGTTCAGTCCCACTGCATGGTACCCTGTGCCAACAAAGTCCTTCAGTGAATTTGGTGCTTGCCTCGCCTTCTCGTGCCGATGTTGAAAAAAGAAGAAATTGTTCCCCTTTAGTATTTGTTCTGCACTGTGTTGACACACACTCCCTAACAGTAATCAGTCCATTGGAACCTGTAATCAATAATAATGATCATCATCATTTCACATCCACTTTCCGAGTCACCATGGGTTGTACAGATCTACAATCATGCTTAGATCCTGTTCAGAGCACTGTTTCTCTTACAACAGAAGAACCTTCTCTTGAAATTCATGTGCATGTCACTGAGCACTCCACAGACACACAGACCCTTAACTTAGTTCCAAGGGAGAATGAGCACGACAGCAAGCATGGCAAGGCTGGGCCCCTTTGAATTACAGGTACAACTCATTTTTTACCAGCTGAGTAGGTAGGAGCAATGTAAAGAGTGTCTTGCTCAAGGACTCAATGCACCACCGGAAATTGAACTCGTGTCCTTGTGGTCAGAAGCTAAATATCCTCACCAGTAAGTCATGTGCCTTCACCATGTAGTTTTTAGTCTTCATCTTTTTCTTTTGTTTTTTTCCCCCCCTGCTCCAAAGGTATCCATCTGAAAGCCATTTTAGAATGGTCACCTGCTGGCTTTAATCTTCATTCTGTGTTGATTCTATTTTGCCCTCAGAAAAATTTAAAAAGAAGAAACAAAAATAAATAAAACAGTTTCATGAGAAAAAAAAGTTTTTGATAAAGAAAATTTACTGAAAACGATGCTCAGCCGTTTAATCAAGATTGGGGTGGAAGGATTTGATAAAAAGACTGACCATCAAAGGACTTGATTTGGAAAGGAAAATATCAAAAAATGACACTAGGTATTCGTAATGAGTGGGGGGCAGGGGGTATGAAGTAGTGGGAACTAGCGTCACTGGAGCAAAGAATGTCAAAGAGACAACCCTGGCACCAAGGTAAAACACTTTGGCCACAAATGATGTCTGGAATTAATTGTCAGTGCCAGATTGCTGGCAGAGTGAGTGATAGGTTTGTCCTTTCCCGTTTTACAAGTTTAATCAGAAAGACATTAATAAAAAATATATGTATTTATGTATAGTGAGAGAAATCCGCAGGGATTTCCATGTTTTTTTGGGGGTTTTTTCAGTCTATTTATACTGATTTTTTTTTTTGTCTTTTTGTTTTGTTTTGTTTATAAACATTTCAGGAAAATGATGAGACAAATATGTTTTAATGTTGGGTTTTAAAATTATATATCAAGGGAAACCTTGATATTTACCAATTCCATGAATTCCATGATGGCTAAGGATGCACGAGACAAATCTGATAAATGACTCAGATCACATGACAAGTTTGAAAACTCAGGTGATACACACACACACACACACAGAGGTACATACGCACACATGCATGCACACAAACACAGCCATATATACACCAAATGTACCTACATACATACATACAAGTGGACCTTATGTCAGTTTCAGTGACAACTATTCCAGCTGTCTTATCAACAGAACTACCTATTCGCTGTATCATAACAAAGGTGGCTGAGTATCTCAGACACATGTACTCAATGTATAAATACTCAGCCAGGCTTGGTGTAACACAGTGTGGTCTGTCACATTACAGCAACACTTCATCCAACACAGAGATTTTGTCTCATTATTTAATGCTGTAAGTGGCTGAATATTCCACACTCATATTCTTAATGTAAGACCCTGGCAGAATTAACAGAACAGCAATGGTTCTCAACAAGGATCCATATAAGATTTTGTTGAAATTTACATGCAATAAACTGGTTATATTTTTACAATATACACAATATTTTAACATTTTTTTTTTTTATACAATACCAAATAATATTAAATTATAAAAATATAAGAGGATTTTTTTTAAACATTGAATAGCTATGATAGTCCCCACCACTACCACCAGGTAAATTACGAATCAAGGGGTTTCATAGGTAGTAAATGGTTGGGAACCACTGCTGAAGGTTAACCCCACCTTTCAAATTTCAGATACAGGCACAGTTCTGTTGATCAGCCAGTCAGTTTTTGTCCAGACAAGGTTCGGGCCAACTCCCCAACAAGACCACTCTAGTAACACTAAAAGCTATACCATGGAGATTGTGACCCCATGGTTGTTTAGTTAAACCTCTTAGCAATTTAACCATGCCTCCCAGGTACATACATACACATAAACACACACACACACATTTGTCTCTGAAGAATGTAATGGTCAGTAACTAAAATCAACACAAGGACGATGTAAAAATGAAAATGGAGAATGTTGGTTTATGTAAAATATTCTATGAAGAAGGGATCAATGTGACTGCCAAAATGGAGCAGGGGTAAGGAAGAAGTGGTCCCTAAGGTGGACAGACTTATCGCTGCATTTGGTTGCCTCTGTGCCCACGTCCACGGAAACCACCACGCCCACCTCCTCGCATTCTGCTTCCCATCACACCGCCACGACTCCGGCCAAGGTGCCCTCGGTTGCTGACCAACATGCCCTTGTTGCCACCACCTCTCGGCTGCGACGAGCCTCGACTGGGGTTGCCGCCTCGTCCAGAGACGCCCCCTCGTCCAGACACACCTCCACGGCCATCTTTGTTGCCCCTCTCCGAACTGTTGTTGCCAGGCTTGTTCTTGGGGGGCGGGGACTTCGGCCGGAGCCGTTCAATCTCATCCGTGCAGCCAGTCAGGTGACCAAACACGTCCTTGTTCACAATTTGTTTGTACATGTTGGCATTGAAGTTGCTGCTGGTCAGCTCTGGCCCTATGGTCACCCAACCTGGACGGATCGTGCTGTCCCTGCCGAATATGTGCAACCGCCTCTTGCCCAGGCAGAAATGTTCTATGATATGAAAGATCTCAACGGGTTTGTCCTTGCTCGAGTACTCAGACTCCTCTTCGATGATCAGGTCGATGTCCACGTTGGCGTGAATGAAGTCGCCATCTGTGCTACGCTTCACCGTACCTTTTATACCCATCAGGCAATGCTCCTGGAAAACAGAAGAACAATATCAACAACATCATCACCTCAACCACTATCATGCAGGGGGACATATATAAAAGACACTTAACACATACATACGGAGCGTCCCAAAAGTCACTGATGGGTTTCAGTTTCTAATAACTTCCTTAACTCTACAAATAAACGCATGAAATTTCAATACAATATAAAGGACATAATGGAAATTAATATGCACAAGTCAAATTTTGCAACCCCGCTACATCACATGAAAAACGACATCGCTTAAATGGCAGCCATTTTAAGCTTTGCACGTCTGTGCTCTTTCCAAAACTTTCACCATAACACCCTCAAGAGTTTCAGAGCCCACTTCTCTAATTTCTCTGATATTCTCCTTCTGTTGCATCAGGGTCTCCGGTTTGTTGACGTAAACCCTCTCTTTCAGGTGGGCCCACAAGAAAAAATCTGGGGAACATGAAGGCAACTGCACTGTTTCTCTTGCAGTACGAGCAGTTGCCCCATCTTGCTGGAACCATGTGTGAGGTCTGCTTTGAATGGACAGGTGCAAAAAGGTTCAGTCGAACAAATAAGCCCCAGCACATATCTTTTCAAGCCTGGTACTTTTCCATCAGTCTCTTTTGCCAAAGCACTTTAGTTACAGGGAAGTAAACAAACCAACTTTGGTTGTCAAATGGTGGTGGGGGAACAAACACAAAGACACACATACACACTCACTCACAAATATACGACAGGCTTCTTTCAGTTTCCATCTACCAAATCCACTCACATGGCTTTGCTCAGCTAGGAGCTATAGAAGACACTTGCCAAAGGTACAATGCAGTGGGACTGAACCCAGAACCATGTGATTAGAAAGCAAACTTCTTACCACACAACCACACCCTGCACCTGAATATATTTCTTTAATTTTTAACTACAGGCTTTGGCCCTCTCTGAGTTCAAGGAGCACCCAGTGCTTAGCAACCCCTTAGCCATGACCCATATTGGCCCACACATAAATCCAGCCCTACACACACACACACACACAAATACAGACATTGTGTACAAATAATAAAATATCCAAAACGAAAAAAATCTCCAAAAACCTCATAAAACAAAACCCCAAAAAGTAAACCTGAGTTTACCTTGGTCCTCTGGAAAGTAGCGTTGGGTTGTAAGTTCTTGTTGTGTCCTGGATTTTTTATATTGGTTTTAACCCAACATATGTCTTCACATCTTCGAAACCCCCACCGTTTCAGGCACTGCAACAGACAAGAAATACATTGTTGATGGCACCAAAGACACACAAGCACAGCTTAGAGAGCTGAGTGCAAAAAAAAAAAATAAAAAAAGGTAGGTTGACTTATAGATAATTTTGGAAAACCAAAAATCCCGTGTAAAATGCAACAGAATTCGGAAAGACAGAGACAATGCTTCAATGTTTATACTATATATCACATCAGTTTGTATGCTGGAAGATATGGTATGTAAGTGGTTGTATATTCTGGCATACAAGCCAAATTTTTCAAACCAAGATTCATCATCATCATCATCATCATCGTTTAACGTCTGCTTTCCATGCTAGCATGGGTTGGACGATTTGACTGAGGACTGGTGAACCAGATGGCTGCACCAGGCTCCAATCTGATTTGGCAGAGTTTCTACAGCTGGATGCCCTTCCTAACGCTAACCACTCCGAGAGCGTAGTGGGTGCTTTTACGTGCTACCGGTACGAAAGCCAGTCAGGAGGTACTGGCAACGGCCATGCACGAAATGGTGTATTTTACGTGCTACCTGTACAGGAGCCAGTCCAGCAGCACTGGCAACGATCTCGCTCGAATGTCTTTAATCAAAAATGCTGGAGTTGAATTAAAACACCAAGACAACTTTGGTGGACCAAAATTTCCATGTGAAATGCAGCAGGATTTGGAAAGCAAGCAAAAAACTGTTTGAATGTTTACATTATACACCACATCAGCTTGTATACTGGAAGATATGGTAGACAAGGGTTGAGAGAATGTGCGTATGAAAGAATATGTAGTGTATATTCTGGTTAATGAGCCAAAATTAAAATCATTATAAAAATACTTACAGTTCTTCCTCGTTCCAAACCTTCGGCATTCCCACACCATATCCACAAGAATGACCGCTGGGCAGCCACTGCTGGAATGTCCAGGCGTTCAATCTGATACACAATAGAAAAAAAAAAAGAAACATTTAAGAGCAATATTCTTTAAGTACATAATCA
>NC_069005.1:5824448-5828904 GCF_001194135.2 Octopus bimaculoides | reverse complement strand
AGTGTGTGCGTGCGCGCGCGAGTGTGTGTGGTGTTGCGTGCGTGAGTGAGTGTGCGCGCATGACTGTGTGTGCGTGAATGTGTATGTGAGTGTGTGTGTGTGCGTGCATGTTCACATGAGTGTTGTGCATGTGTGAGAGTGTGTGTGTGTGTGTGTGTGTGTGTTTGCACATGAGTGTTTGTGCGTTAGTGTGTTTGTGTGTGTTTGTGTGAGTGAGTGTTTGTGTGAGTGAGTGCTTGTGTGAGTGAGTGCTTGTGTGCGTGTGAATGCGAGTGTGTGTGTGTGTATGTGCATGCAATGGTCATACCCTGTAAAAACCACTACAACACAACAGGCAGTGGCCTGTCCTGTTGTAGTGGTTACCTACTACAGCACAAACTGCCTCAAATACGAAATAAGACACCACTTACATTGGAGGAGTGTTTGACTTCCCAATTAAACTGTCTTTAAGTCGGATCAGTTCCCGTAATTTCGGATATTCTTCAAATCTGTTGGCCAATCCTGCAAAACATGAATTCCACAGAAGCTTAACCTTTTGGCATTTAAACTGGTTGCATCCAACCCAAAATGTCTCTCATCTGTTTTATGTTCAAACTGGTCAGATCCAACCTCTCACACCTACCCGACAATGTCATTCTAAAAATAAACAATCACATTATCCAAATCTTGTAACTATGAGATATCTTTTTACCTTTTACTAGTTTTAGTCATTAGACCCTGGCCATGCTGGGGCACCACCTTAAATTTTTAGTTGAATGAATCGCCCCCAGTGCTTATCTTTTAAACCTGGAACTTATTCTATCGGTCTCTCTTGCCGAACCACTAAGTTATAGGGACACAAACACACCAGCACCGGTTGTCAAGCAGTGGTGGGGGACAAACACAGACACAAAGACATACACACACACATAGATATACATACATACATATATATATGTGGGGGCAATGTTATAAAGGTTAAAAAAAAAGAGCCTTAAATCTTACCAACATCTCGGATGAAATTCTGAGGTCGCTCACCAGTGTCGACAAAATGCTGGCAGTAATCATTGTGAGGGTTCGCACTTTGTGTCCCCTGCAGAGAGGAAATAAAAAAATAAAAATGAAATAATAAAGAAACCATCCAGGAAGTATTTTATAATCACAAACATTGACAAGGGTGGCTGTGGGTGCGGAGGTGGGTGTGTGGAAAAAGTATGCTTCCTAAATACATCGTCTTGAGTTCAATCCCACTGTGTGGACACCTTGGACCTCAAGCTAATATCAGTGGATTCAGGAGACGGAAACTGAAAGAAGCCCATATCCTCATCATTTAACATCTGTTTTTCCATGCTGGCATGGGTTAGAGGGAAACTGAAAGAAGCCCATATCCTCATCATTTAACATCTGTTTTCCATGATGGCATGGGTTAGACGGAAACTGAAAGAAGCCCATATCCTCATCATTTAACATCTGTTTTTCCATGCTGGCATGGGTTAGACGGAAACTGAAAGAAGCCCATATCATCATCATTTAGCATCCATTTCCCATGCTGGCATGGGAAATGAATGGTTTGACTAGAACCAGTAGACCAGAGAGCTGCAGTAAGTTCCAGTCTGATTTTGGCTTGTGATATATTGGAATTATAAAGAAGATGGCCGTTTTTCACTGCCATTTGCCACGGAGATTCACTCTCAAGAAAACAAGTGTCCAAGCCCCATCAATCATCCCGAGACGCTCCCTGGTGGACAAATGCAATCTCTATACAAGAGAATATAGCTTCGTTTATAGAAAATCGGCCCAAAGTCATCTAAGGGTTGTCTCTCTTGCATTATTAATGATAGCCAAATAGCTAGAAATGTATTTATCGGTCTACCAAAAAGAGCTCCGAGAAGACTGATGGGGTTTTTATTGCCCAAAGCAGTAGTTTTCAACCATTTTCTTTCTCTACGGGGCCTTTTCATTCCTATTTTACTGCCATAACCAGTCGATGTTTAAAAACTTCTATTATATCTTCCGTTTATATATTTGTTTTGCAAGATTTTTTATGTGAAATCGTGTGTTGAAACAGATGGCTGATCGTTAGCAAGGAGGGACACACACACATAAGAGAGAAGAAAGCAAAGGACCACTGATGAGGTCACAGAAGTGTGACGAAAGAACTCTGGCCGAAATAGGATTAATGTAATGTAATGTAATATAAAGCTGAAGCAAATTAACACCAAATATACAGAGCGTGTGTTTTTATTGGCTAAACTGGCAACATGACCATCCCCAAATACAACAATTTCTATTATATCATTGTATATTACCACACAGCCACTCCTGCGCCTATATATATATATATACTGGACATAACTATATTACAACTAAGATGACCACAAAAATTAATTTGATTTCTGCGTGTAAAAAAAATTTGTCTAAATCCCACAGCAGACATAGAACTTACCTTCAGAAATGTACTGGAATCGGTGTAGATTTCTTCAGGCTCATATTCATCAATATCATCAAAAGTCTGAAAAAAACAAAAAGGAAAAGTTATACAAAGCTTATGGCTTTCGAGACAATGATGGTGGTGATGGTGATGATGATGGTGGTGGTGATGGTAGAGGTAGTAGTGGTGCTGGTGGTGGTGGCGCTGACAGCAGTAGTTATGGTGATGATTGTGATGATAGAGGGGTGGGGGATGATGGTGATGGTGTGGTGACAGTGGTGGAGTTAATCATCATCATCATCGTTTAACGTCCGCTTTCCATGCTAGCATGGGTTGGACGATTTGACTGAGGACTGGTGAAACCAGATGGCTGCACCAGGCTCCAATCTGATTTGACAAAGTTTCTACGGCTGGATGCCCTTCCTAACGCCAACCACTCCGAGAGTGTAGTGGGTGCTTTTACGTACTTATGAAGGCTGGAGAGTAAATCAGCCGAAACGTTGTGGTAACAACAAACAAGAGGTGAGGACATCTATCTGTCCATTGTAAATAATGTAATCATGACCAATCTGACATTAAACTACTACTACTACTACTACTATTTCTCTTCTAGTCAAGTAAAGCACACCAGAAAAGGCAGTTCTAAACATACAAACAGTTGGGATGGTCACATTTGGAATGCCCTTGATTATAGACCTCGTTAGGGCTGAGCAGTTGCAACACAACTTTAACAACATCATCATCATAAACAACAACATGCTATTTCATCATCATCACCATTATTTTGATGCTCACACAGGTGCAACAATATTAGTTGCCAACAGTCACCTGTTCCCCACTAAGGTAATATTTCCCCATGACCTTTTTAATGAAAGACTAGAGATGAAATTGATCGCAATTTTTGAATAGATATTGATAGATTTATAATGTTTTACTAGTAAAGAGAAGGTTAACAATAAAAAAATATTATAATCTTTATTGTTAATATCGCCATTCCAATATAATTATCTCCCCTTGATACTAAATGCATTTAAATACTCTTTTTACCCTTTTACTTGTTTCAGTCATTTGACTGCGGCCATGCTGGAGCACCGCCTTTTAGTCGAGCAATTCAATGCCAGGACTTATTCTTTGTAAGCCTAGTAGTTATTCTATCAGTCTCTTTTGCCAAACCACTAAGTTACGGGAATTTAAACACACCACCATCGGTTGACAAATGATGCTGGGGGGACAGACACAGACACACAAACATATATATGACGGGCTTCTTTCAGTCTCCGTCTACCAAATCCACTCACAAGGCTTTGGTCGGCCCGAGGCTATAGTAGAAGACACTTCCCCAAGGTGCCACGCAGTGGGAATGAACCCGGAACCATGTGGTTGGTAAGCAAGCTACTTACCACACAGCCACTCCTGCGCCTATGTATAGCAGCTATCGTTACGTTTATGAATTTGTTTTGTAAGATTCCTGACGTGAAATCGTATGTTGAAAGATTTCCAGACAATGAACATAAGATAAAATTAGAACAATAAACGAATGAAGAAAGAATTTATTTGGCAATGGGGAAGAAAAAAATGGCCGTCCCGAAATATAACAATATATAATTATCTCCCTTCTTATTTAGATACTTCATTAATAGTTTCACTATTTGCCGATAGTCTAACGCCACACAAATAAATACATGTAACAGACGAACGAATACAGTTCAAACGCATATTATCCATTGATTAAACCCAGATCAATCTCCAAAAACAAAAAGACGTTTAGAATGAACTTATGGAAATGGTTTGGACAGACAAAAGATTACATATTTGGATATCTCATATCGTTATTAAATTTATTTAAATAGTTAATTATCTCCTCACCTTGTTCTTGTTGTTGTCCAATGCTACAGAAGCTTCGCTAGACGTAGTAAGACGGGAAGGATGGTTCAAACTGCTGCTCCCACTGGCGCTTCAAGAATAAAATTAATACATTACGAATCAAAAAACACTAATGATCTAAACAATATATATACACACACACACACACACACACATATATAT
>NC_069005.1:5820958-5824121 GCF_001194135.2 Octopus bimaculoides | reverse complement strand
ACACACACACACAATATATATATATATATATATATATACACACACACACACACACACACTATATATATATATAAAGTAGTTGTATGCTGTCAACTTATTATGACTGTCCCATGAAGGGAATAATACTACTGCTATTTAGCCCTAGGAAGCAGCACCGCTTCCGTCGGCCTTGAAACATTTCTTGTGTCCTTTGTGTTTACAAGGGGGAGACAAGCACCTCCATTTAGCTAAGCCTGCCTCCAGAGACATGTTTCTGAGTCTTTGCTCATCAGCAGCCTGGAGTAGCAATGGCCTAAATAGCAGTAGTTTATTCACATTTTGAAGTCATTGTCTTGTAGTTTTGAGATTTTTATGAAGTAGCTGTTAATTTTTTTAGGTAGAATATTGTAAGGTTTGAACATAAAACAGGTAGAATATTTTAGCCGGATATGACCGGTTTAAATGCTAATGGATTAAGCGGGCAGTGATTGGCAGAGATCTTACCTGTCTTGTGACTTCTTCTCAACATTAACATCACTGTGTAGAATTGTCTTTAATCCTTCTGGACCGGAAGCTCCCAGCTGCAAAAGAATATCATGGTTTGGTCAACAGTAGCTGCGGTGGAAGGAGTCACAACATGAGGGGTATTAAGGTGTGTGCAGGGCCTGATCAAGACCCGTAGGGGCCATAAGCACTTAAAAGATTTTGGCACCCTCATATATATGTAATTCAAAATATAAACAATGATAATTCATAAAATAAATTTATATTTTTCAAAATGAAAAAAAAAACAAAAAACTAACAGTAAAATGGAAAATAATAATACAGTTCTATATTTAAGAGAAGAGGAATTATTTACATTTGACGGATATTTGTCCTCATCTTGTTTGTTGTAAAGACCGGGCCGTGTGTTGTGTTCTTGAGCAAGACACTTTATTTCACGTTGCTCCAGTTCACTCAGTTGTAGAAATGAGTTGTGACGTCACAGGTGCGAAGCTGTATCGGCCCCTTTGCCTTTCCCTTGGATAACATCGGTGGCATGGAGAGGGGAGGCTGGTATGCATGGGCGACTGCTGGTCTTCCATAAACAACCTTGCCCGGACTTGTGCCCTCGGAGGGTAAATTTCTGGGTGCAATCCCATAGTCAGTCATGACCGAAGGGGGTCTCAGCATCATTATTATTATTATTATTATTATTATTATTAAGGCAGCGAGTTGGCTGAATCGTTAGCACGCTGGACAAAATGCTTAGCAGTATTTCATCCATCTTCACGTTGTTCTGAGTTCAAATTCAATTATGGTCAACTTTGCCTTTAATCGTTTCAAGATTGATAAAATAATTACCAGCTAAGTGGGGAAGGGGACTCACTCCCCACAACATTTCAGGCCTTGTACTTATAGCAGAAAGAATTATCATTAAGGTTGTGAGCTAGCAGAATCAGTAGCGCATCAGGCAAAATGCTTAGTGGTATTTCTTCCAGTTCTTTAGGCGTTGATCTCAAACATGCCTTTCATTCTTTTGTGGTCGATAAAATAAGCAACAGTCAAGTACAGAGGCCAATGTAATTGATTGAAGCCCTCCCACTAAAATTGCTAGCCTAGGCCAAATTCTAAAACCATTATTATTATTACTTTTATCAACTATAAGAATTAGGCCTGAAATTTTGGAGAATGATAAAGTACTTCAAGGTATTTCGTCCGTCTTAACATTCTGAGTTCAAATACCACCGAGGGCGATTTTGCTTTTCATCCTTTCAGGGTCGATAAATTAAGTACCGGTAAAACACTGGGGTCGATGTGATCGATTAGTCCCCTCCCCAAAAAATTTCAGGCCTTGTGACTATAGTAGAAAGGATTATTATTAGGCGGCGCTAAAGACTACGTACACCACCGGTTTTCGACGTAACAAAAACCCTAACCGTAAACCTTCACCACCGGGTCTACGAATTCTTTACCTTCGCCTTATTATTATTATTATTATTACTATTTGGGTCGTATTTGGCAAAATAGAGGAACGACGCCGGAGCATTCCGTCACGCCACTTATGCTCCAAATTCCGTCTCACCGAAGTCCATAAAACAAAGAACTGGGGACTTCGATACAATATTCTTTCCGTAAAATGAACAGTTAATTGTACCCTATTTTAGAAGAAAATTACAACAGTTGCGGTCACCTCTTTGCGAGTTGTGTCCGCATCTCAGCTTTAATTTTTGATCAAAACCACTTCGTTTCTCTTGCACTTCTGCAATGCTGGAAATCTTCGCAAATTTCCAGGTCTCTCATCCTTCAAATACAGACCTCCAATAGACAGGATTTTTTTTGGAGGTTTATTGCAAAACAAAACTAAAACCGGTAAGATAGAGCTTGGAACTAATGAGATTTAAAGATACTTACAGCTAAAGCCAGAAGCTTTTTCCTTTCCTGAGATCTCTCTCGAAGTTCTTTTAGTCGTTCATTCATTATTCTCGGGTTTTCTTTGTGGTTTGCGGTAAACCTAACCGAATATTAGGGTGTGTAGCGGTCAACTGATATAACTAACACTAATCAAAGCGGGAGAAATGTTCGTAATACCATAACTGGACCAGTGGTCGAGATATTCCGGTTTAAAACAGGTTTTCTTTCCAATAGAGCTGAATATAATAATATAAAGAGATGTATAATATGCGCGTATTTAATCCGTTTCTCCTGTTGCTGGACGTTATAAAGATACATTTAATTAGAGAAACGGGCGGGAAATTCACCAGAAAACACACCACATTCTCATAATAAAGCCAGGTGTCTGTTAATGATTCTCTAACATTGTAATTATCAAAGGCGGCAGATAGGAAAACATTTTCCCAATTCACCGCACCCACACGGTGACACTCTGAAGAAATCCCCCGTTTAAATAATACCTCGATTCTGTTCTATTCTAAGTCATATTGGCCGTTAATGTTTCGTCCGGTGATGTTCTTTTAAATAAAATGAAATTTAAAAAAAGAAAATTCGTAGTTCCTTGGGGGTGAGAAAAAAGGATCATTACTCGCGAACTTAACGAAAAGATTTTTTTAGTCTGCTTTCGGCAGCTTTTCTTTTTTTTTTTTTTCAGAAGCGGGACGCACTATTAAAAAAATTATGAATGTGTTATTTTCAACTTGAAATACGGTATGCCATTCTGCAAGTCCCACGGGCCGCAATTTGCCCA
>NC_069005.1:5809949-5820948 GCF_001194135.2 Octopus bimaculoides | reverse complement strand
TTTTGTTTGAACTTGCTGAGTAAGCTTTGCAGTCACTCTAAGACTGGGGAATTTGGTAACATGAGCGAGGACATTCCAATAGAATGATGATCTAAGGAAAGAAGGATTGGAACATAATGGTTTAAGCAACGGGAAACGTTTTGACGCACCAAGAGTGACGTGAGGCGGAGAAATAAGTGATTCTATAACAAAATTACGAAAAAAAAAAAAAAATTTTATTAGGTTTGAGTAAAAGAGTAACCGTAAAATATATAATTTGTAATTTTTTTTTTTTTTTCATCCAATAGATTTCTTTCAAAATTACTGGACCCTATTTTGATTTATTGAGCCCTTTTAAATTTAAAATGCCATTAAATTTAACTATGTCCTTCTGAATCTGCCTTTTAAAGTTTTGGAGTTTTTACAGACTGTTTGAGGTCACTAGATTAAATAAGACCTTCATTATTTGCATAAGCAAAATTGTAGGGGTCCACTGTTGTTTATCCCCCGGGATCTACTTAAATTCAGCAACTACCTCTACTATTTTTATACTTAGCATATAAAGTAAATCTAGAACTACGGTGTCCGTATTTATTTGACATGGTCCAGTGTTATTTGTGTGAGATTTGGCTGTTATTTTTAGCAAAATCACTGTGGTTCGCAATTATTTCCCCCACGAGAGGGAAAGAGTTATGTCCCTTAGGCCAGTATCTTTTAAGAAAAGGAATTCATTTTTATCACAATAAATTCTTTTATAGTAAGAAAGAGATGGAAAGAAAATAAATGTTTCGCTTAGAAATTTCTTATTTGGAAAGAAATGAAATTCAAATATTTAACGATTAGGCGCAGGCATGGCTGTGTAGCAAGGCGTTTGCTTCCCAACCGTGAAGTCCTGGGTTCAGTGCCACTATTTGGCACCTGGACAAGTGTCGTCTACTATAGTCCCGAGCCAATCAAAGCTTTTGAATAGATTTGGCCGACAGAAACTGAAATAAGCCCATCGCATATGTACGTGTATCTTTGTCCCGAACCACCGCTTGATAACCGATATTGGTTTGTTTACGTCCCCGTACCGTAGCGGTTCGGGTAAAAGACACATTGATAGAATAAGCATAAGGGTAGATTTGTTCGACTAAAACTCTTCAATGTGGTGCCCCAGTATGGCCGCAGTTCAATCACTGAAACAAGTAAACGATAGTGTTAGACAGGTAGATTACGTAACATGTCTATAATATGCGTGGGATAATCTTCTGTGATAATCCAAAGATTATAAAGTCAGACCTAACAGGGAACCGTGAAACCATTCGATCTGCTGGAAGTAGCCACCAAATCTTCCTTGGGTTTATATTGCCATATTGTCTCTGATACTTTGAATAGTATACTCTGTGGTACACTATGCCTTTAAAACAGAACCGAAACGAAATGATTATTGCTGTGAGGCCTTTGATCACAGGGCTGATCAGGGCTGACCAGGGCCCTTTTGAGGTTAAACAAAATCGATATTTCAACTAAAATATAAATACAGATTTTGTAAACGCCAAAGATCGTCATAGAAAGACTTTTAATTATTACAGATAACTGTATTTATTAAATATAGCAATTTTATCTATATTAGTCGTTAATTTATTTAAATTATTAATAATAAATGATACGTTAAGATCAATAATTATAATTAAATGACATTTAAAATATCAAAATGATTCATTTCGAAACTAAGACTCAGAAACTGGTTATAACTGTCAATTTACTTCATGTACGATAAGAAATTTTGACATTTTAATATCTGCACATTTTGAAAATAATTACTCCGTTTTATTTTCAAAATATTACAATGGATATTTACGGGTCATTTTTGAAACTTTTCTTTTTCTCTTTACGCGAACAGATATGCAACGCAATCACTCTTTGTTCGAAACTAAAGTTAGGAGGCTGACTTTAGTTGTTTATTCACCATCATGGCCAACACTGTCGTGTTCCGACGTCTGCTAAAATCTTTTTCGCTGAATTCTTCCTTCAACAATGTTGTTCGGTGAATAGAAACTTATAATTTACCTTTGATGTACCCTATATATCTTCAGTAATTGTTCTAGCATCCGTCCCACATATTCCTGTGATCTCTAACGTTACAACTCAACGGAGGTCATATAGGAGAGTAAAGTATATTGGGAATACAAACAAACACACGCATTTATACATCCTCTGTTTATAGTCACATCCCGTTTATAATCAGCAGTTTCCCGTATTCTACTTACAGCAATTCCAACTATTGACATATCCGCTTATAATCAGTTTTTGTGATGTGAAAATACATTTATAGGATCTTTTTTCCCCCCATTTATAATATAACTAATTACAAAACTTATTACGTAAGCCTTGACAGCTAGTCTGTTTCGAAATTACATAGATACACACATACATACATACATAGCATAGAATATCATAACTATACAAATGTGCTCCCTGCGACTTTCAGATGAATGTGTAGAAAATTTCATTAAAAATCTCTCCCTCTCACACAAACACGTAATTTTTTCTTCGACTACAAAATCTCTTTTGGCCTCAACTTGCACTAATTTTTTTTTCGTACAGAACCCTTGAAATAACAAGATCTCTCTCTCTCTCTCTCTCTTGTGTCATGTCTGTAAAACTCACCCTATGAAAACATATTCAAATATATTCTCAGTAAAACTTATTATAGAGTAATAACGTCTATGTGAAAATGTATTTTTGTATTTATACTTCCATATATATAAAAAATATGGAAAAAAACTATTTAACTTCCTGTTAACATATAAAACTTATTTTATTTAAACAATATATATATATATATGTATGTATATATATCATCATCATCATTTAACGTCCGCTTTCCATGCTAGCATGGGTTGGACGATTTGACTGGGGACTGGCGAACCAGATGGCTACACCAGACTCCAATCTGATCTGGCAGAGTTTCTACAGCTGGATGCCCTTCCTAACGCCAATGACTCCAAGAGTGTAGTGGGGTGCTTTTACGTGCCACCGGCACGAGTATATATATATATAACCTCAGGCCAGGGTGTCTCACAGTGGGACTGAACCCAGAACCATGTGGTTGGGATGTTAGCTTCTTACCACACAGCCACGGTCGTGAAGATGGGAAGGAACAGAGCAGATGTATAATTTATATTAGTTGGGGAATTCGTAAAACCCCCTACAACTGTGTGTAATGCGGTCAAGGTCATAACTGTTGTCATGGTTATTTAACCCAGGTCAGACCTGACTAACCAGACTTTTAATCAAAGGATATTCCAACCATGACCATCCTGATTTTTTCTACTCTTACTTTCTTTTCTTTTGTCTTTTTCTAATCCTAGTGTCCCCCAGAGACAACATTATCCAATGAGTTCTTCCTTTTCTTTCGTATTCTTTTTAATAAGAGTATAGGGTGTGATTTGAATGGCAGGATTTAGCTGCTATTTCCTGCTGAATGAATGACTGCACAGAGGCCCTTTTTTGTTGACTTATTGTGAATTTGGTTTTCTTCTCTCTGTTGCAGGAGCCGTTCATTGTCATCCTTAGTGACAGCGACCTCTGTGATTAAACCAAGGACATTGTCCAGCAGCCTCTCGAGAATCCATCATAGACAGTGGCCAGTCATCTCTCCATACCAGCAGAATGGTAGGGAAACGTTCTAATTTCTACTCTTTACTCTTTTACTTGTTTCAGTCATTTGACTGTGGCCATGCTGGAGCACCGCCTTTAGTCGAGAAAATCGACCCCAGGACTTATTCTTTGTAAGCCTAGTACATATTCTATCGGTCTCTTTTTGCCGAACCGCTAAGTTACGGGAACGTAAACACACCACCATCGGTTCTCAAGCGTTGGTGGGGGGACAAACACAGACACACACACACATATATATATACATATATACGACAGGCTTCTTTCAGTTTTCGTCTACCAAATCCACTCACAAGGCTTTGGTCGGCCCGAGGCTATAGTAGAAGACACTTGCCCAAGGTGCCACGCAGCGGGACTGAACCCGGAACCATGTGGTTGGTAAGCAAGCTACTTACCACACAGCCACTCCTGCGCCTACTGTGCCATTTCCAAACAAAATTTCCGTTTTTATTTATTTATTTATATTTGTTTGTTTTCTTTTTAATTTCTTTGTTTTCCTCTTTTCTATCTCTGTCTCTCTTTACAGTCCGAACCATGTTTATTCAAACACAAGATACGCCAAACCCGAACAGTCTCAAATTCATCCCAGGTACTCAGGTTCTTGAGGCAGGTACCAAAGACTTTCCAAATATGGCCTCCGCCCATTGTTCTCCCTTAGCCAGGTAAGTTTATAACATGACATGTATGTGTGTATGTCTCTGTTAGTGTGTATGTGTGTGCCTGCATGTGTATATAGTTATGGTGGTTAGGCTGTTGGACTCACAATCACTAGATCATGGGTTCAGTTCTCTGACTGGGTGACACATTGTGTTCTTGAGCATAATTTTAAACTTCAAGAAAAAAATAGCCTTGCGTATTTGTTCTTACGGATCTTTTTGGTTTGACGGGCAACATTTTTCATTAATGTTTTATGTAGTGTTTTTGGTACCGAAACACTTTTAAACTTCGTATACTTGTATATTTTGTATTATAGAACAGATAAAAAATTTTGCATTCGCAGTTATTTCACGTAAAAAGTTGTCATATTTCGGTAATTTCAACCTGCTTCGTATGTGTATGTAAAATCCACAAATTTCCAAACAGAAAACAGAATCGAGAACAAGCACGCACGTAGGCATAACGGCATAACTACAGGGTTTGGCATAACGTACAACCCATTAGCTTTCTTCTTCTCCTCCTCCTCCCATTTCAGCAACGGTCACAGAAATGTTGTTGTTGTTGTTGTTGTTGGCACTCCGTCGCTTACGACGTCGAGGGTTCCAGTTGATCCAATCAACGGAACAGCCTGCTCGTGAAATTAACGTGCAAGTGGCTGAGCACTCCACGGACACGTGTACCCTTAACGTAGTTCTCGGGGATATTCAGCGTGACACAGAGTGTGACAAGGCTGACCCTTTGAATTACAGGCACAGCAGAAACAGGAAGAAAGAGTGAGAGAAAGTTGTGGTGGAAGAGTACAGCAGGGTTCGCCACCATCCCCTGCCGGAGCCTCGTGGAGCTTTCAGGTGTTTTCGCTCAATAACCAAACACTCACAACACCCGGTCTGGGAATCGAAACCGTGATCCTATGATCGCGAGTCTGCTGCCCTAACAACTGGGCCATTGCGCCTCCACGGTCACAAAAATACCCGAAGTCAAATGTTGTCAAATATTTAGTTTGTCGAGTTATATCGAAGGAACACCAACATTTCATCTCAGTTCTTCGTTTTTATATTTTTCTATGTTTTTTTTTTGCCTTTCTTCTTCCGCAGACAACTGTTTCGGGTGGAAGGTGTGCGGTCGGTGTTTTTTGGTTCTGATTTCATCACCATCAACAAGGTAAGTTGGTGTTGTTGTTGTTGTTTGAAAATTTGTTAACTTTAACGTCGTCATCATCATCATCATCATCATCGTCATTGTTGTTGTTGTTGTGGTGTTTATTGTTTTCATCTTCAATTGTTGCTGTCATCATCATTGTCATCAAACTTAGACTTTGTTATCATCATCATCATCAGCATCATCGTTCTCATCATCAATATTGTCATTGCTGTGCTCTTCCTCCTCCCCCTCCAACTACTTCTCTGCTTCCTTATCTACCCCTCCTCCTCTTCTTCACCCCTTCTCTTCCTCTTCAACCTTTCCTCTTTCTCCTCTTCTTCTCCCTTTCCTCTTCACCTCCTCTTCTTCTCCCTTCCCTCTTCACCTCCTCTTCTTCTCCCTTTCCTCTTTCTCCTCTTCACCCCTCCTCCTCTTTCTCCTCTTCTCCACCCTACCCTTCTCCTCCTCTTCTTCCTCAGGCGGTTCATAAATGATCTTTACAACTTTCTACAGTTTATTGTATTGTGTTGCATGCATTCAACAGGGCCCAGAGTCGAAGTGTTCTCGTGTTCCTAATTAACCTTTATTTGTTTGTCAGTGGTTGGCGTCAGGAAGGGCATCCAGCCATAGAAACCATGCCAGAACAGACAGTGGAGGTTTGGTGCAGCGCCACCAGCCTTACCAGCTCCATTCAAACCGTCCAACCCATGCCAGCATGGAAAACGGATATGTATGTGTTTGTGTGCGTGTATGTGTATATATAGTCTTTTACTTGTTTCAATCATTTAACTATGGCCATGCTGGAGCACCGCCTTTAGTCAAACAAACCAACTCCAGGACTTAGTCTTTGTAAGCCTAGTACTTATTCTATCGGACCCTTTTGCTGAACCACTAAGTTTACAGGGATGTAAACATACCAACATCGGTTGTTAAGCGATGGTGAGGAGACAAAGACAGACACACAAGTATATATAAATATATACGACGTCTCAAGGTAAAAAGCACACCATTTGGCACTCTAACAATACGTCCACATTAAGTTAGATGTAATGATTGCCTTTTGTTATTATTACTGCTTCTGTCATTAATAATTCTCCTTCTTTTTTATATTTTGTTTTTCTAGATTGAAGATACAGATTGGGCTATTATTAAACCTAACATTTATGCTACTATAATGGATTTCTTTGCTAGTGGCCTCCCAGTTCTGACAGAGGAACAACCCTCTGCAGAAACAGGTACAAAAAAAAACAATAACTTCTTACCACATTTTATCTCTTTTTCTTTCGATTCTTTGAAATGTAACGGTTATATGACAGTTGGACAGTTTACCGTTTCTTTATACAATTCTTTGCATTTTATTTGATTTTTGCAAGGGTTGGGTTTGTAGAGGGCAGTCGATGGCACTGGTGTAGGTTACAGCCATGGACTCACTTTATTTGCCGGGTCTTCTCCCACTGAAATTTTTTTCTGGCTCAGAAGACAGTCATGTAATGGTTCTGTCACACAACAGAAATGAATGACACAATAAAAGATTAGAGTTTTGTCCCTTATATTAGAGAGTTCCTCACTTCCTTCAAAATGAATGTAAACAAGGTTAGTATGAATCTTGTGATACCATGCATTTCAGGAGTGGTTAACCAATGTAGCCCTATGTTGTACTGAACTGTATAGGACGTTAAGTGTTAATGATGATCAAAAAAGGTAGGGGGAATAACTTCAAAATTACATGAAGGAATGCAGTGTATAAACAAACAGCTTGTCTGCTTTTCTTAATTTCAGCTATTGACCCTGAAGATGATGAGACTGTAGCTATGATAAAGGAGCTGCTTGACACCCGGATTAGACCCACGGTTCAAGAAGATGGTGGAGACATCGTATTCATGGTTTGTTTTGTCTTACTTTGTTTTTTATTGTTTAGTGGTCTTCCTCTCCCACCCACCCCAGTACACACCTATGACTTAAGTTGAAGACCTCCAGATATTCTTCTATTCTCTATGGAGTACTCCACTGGGTGTTACGCAGACTGTTAACTCCCTTGTATAAACAAAAGAAGTATGCCAATAGGTATATCCTAATACAAACACATGTGTATATCATATTAAACTCTTAATCCCAACACATTTTTTTCCTTTCGTCCCTTTCTGTCGAAGAGCATAGGCTCGAAACATCAAAGGCTTTTCCATTCTTCCTGAGCATCGAACTAATATACCTGCTTGTTATTCCCTCACCTGCAAAAAACTTATGAAATGCTCCAGGCTGGTCATGGACTAACTTGTATAAGCTGAGGATGTTTTTTAGTGGTGCAAGAGGCCAGGGAGAACAAGTCCAGTGGGCAGCTCGTGATGGTCCCCTGTTTTGACAACAAGGATATCATCTACATCCACTGGGTTCCCTCTTGCCAGGCAGTCTACAAAGAGTACTTTGTGGAAGTTTTGAAGGAGTTCAGGAAGAGATTCCATCGCCAAAGGCCAGAATACCTGCACCAATACACAATTCTATCTTGGTAACCAACTACTTGACAGAGATGGGTATCAAAACTGTCCATCACCAGGGGCAGACCCAAGTGCCTCCTCCCCCTCAAGAAAAGAAGTGTGCCCTTCTCAATAATGTTATTACACCCTTTTCTCCTGGAATTGTATTCCTTTGTGCCCTTGTGCCCTCTCTTGAAAATATTCTTTGGACCCCACCTGAACGCCATCCCTACAGTTCACACCTTACTCCCTGTGACTTTTGGTTGTTCCTCAAGCTGAAAAAGAAGATAAAGGAGGCTGTGACAAGGGTCCTGGATGCCTTCCCTTAACGGACGTTAAATGATGATGATGATTAATCCTCAGTTATTTCTCAGAAAAAAATTAATTTAAGAACTATTTGTTGTGGGGTGGTTTTTGCCTTTTTAATAATCAGGAATGTTGTTGTTCTACAAAATGCAGGGATTCGAAGATGGAATTGTCAAACTGAAAATGCAAGGTTCCTGTACCAACTGTCCAAGTTCAGTTGTGACTCTAAAGAGTGGTGTACAGAACATGTTACAGTTTTATATCCCAGAAGTCAAGGAAGTAGAACAGGTAAATTTTCCATCATTGACAGAATCTTTTACCATTATTTTGCAGGTTAGAATAGCTGGCAGAGGTTACAATAATGTAAAGCTAAGTTTAACTCTTTAACATTTCAACTGGCCATACCAGTTGCGTGCTGGGGTCAATCTAATTGACTGGCCCTCTCCCCAAAAACTTCTGGCCTTGTGCCAAGAGTAGAAAAGAAAAAAATCCATCAAGACTGCAGAAAACAATTGTGATACCCAAGTAACCCATACCAGCATGGAAAGCAGAAGTGAACTCATTACATATATTATTATAATTTATTTGCAACTCTATTTTCATTTATCCAGGACTGTATTATGTGATGTTTGTTTTTTTATTAGTAGTGTCATTTGAGGGGAATTTGGCTGTTATTTCTAGCTGGTTGTGTAATAACATAAGAGGTTCCTTTGTTGGATTGTTTTATTGTCTTGTGATATCAATAATTAGAGCCAGACCAGTCGTGGTTGTATGATCATAGGGGTTCTGCTCATGACCATCCCCCGTTAATTTTATATGTAGACATAATGTAGCTAGAAGTACATTATCCAGTATGAGACTTCTCTTTCAAAACAGCAAGTGAGGATTTAGTTACTATTGCTAGCAGGTTCACAAGCCACATAGATAATTCAAACATTGCGTTGTGTCTTTGGTGTAGGTCGAGGATGAAATGGATCG
Organism: Octopus bimaculoides; assembly: GCF_001194135.2. Lineage (NCBI taxonomy): Eukaryota > Metazoa > Mollusca > Cephalopoda > Octopoda > Octopodidae > Octopus > Octopus bimaculoides. Next base: position 5,811,754 of record NC_069005.1, on the reverse strand, counting down.
AGTTTCCAATTCAGAATTCCAGAAAATTGAAGAGAAACTTGGTGATGTATGAAGATCTGAAGAAGAAGAAGAGAAAAAATAAGGAAGTTTTCCCCTCTTCAAAATTCCTGTTTTCCACCCTGTTTATTGTACATAGTCTACCCAACTAAATGTTATAATAAAACTTATCTTCGTGTTTTTCAGTTGTTTTCTTTGTATTTCAATTACAAATGCATAAAATTGTTGCTGCTGTTGTTGTTGTTGTTTACCCCAGGTGAACCCTAATCAAACAAGCCATTGGCCGTGTAGTTAAGCAGTTTACTTTACAGCCGTAATATGGCTTGAGGTTTGATCCCGCAGTGCAGCATCTTGGGCGAGTCTTCTCTACCATAACCTCAAGTAGACGAAATCTTTGAGAGTATAATTTGGTAGACAAAAGCCTGGCACCAGCACCATTTCTGTTTTTGGAATCATAGACTCAGTCTGCTGCTTAATTTAAAACACCATCATCATCACCACAACCATCATCACCATCATCACCACCACTTGGTCCTTCGTTACCTTTAGCAGTTGAAAGGATTTCGTCTTCAGGCTGAAGACAATTTTCTCTATTCCTTTCTCCATTCTCAGAGATACTGAAAAAAAAAAAGTCAAAGGTGCTGCCATTCCTTCTGACTAAACATTGGAAAAGGTTTATTTTATCAACCCTGAAAGGATAGGAAGCAAAGTTGTCCCGAGCAGGACTTGAACTCAGAAATACAGAGCTGGAACAAATGCAGTAAGGCAGGGGTCCCCAGTCACCAGGCTGCAGACCAGTAACAGTCCATGGATCATTTGGTACCGGGCAGCACAGAAGGAATGATTCTTATTTCTCTTTTATTGACTGTCACAATCTGCAAGGGTAATTTTGCATTATATATGTAATTGAATTGTAATAATGAAATAAGGTTCATTATTTACATTTGACGGATATTTGTCTGCATCTTGTTTGTTGTTAACACAACGTTTCGGCTGATATACCCTCCAGCCTTCATCAGGTGTCTTGGGGAAATTTCGAACCTGGGTTCTCATTCCTAAGGTATTTTTCGTTGTTGTTGTTGTAAGGCTTATAAATCTACACCATCACCACCATGATGATGGTGTGATTTATAACCCCTAAAAATTCACTCCATAATTGCCCACAGGCATTGTATTGTATTGTTATTGAGTGTGATGTTCCAGTCTGAAAAAAAAAAAATTGTCTTTCATGAAACTGGTGCAAAAATGTTTGGGGATCATGGCTGTAGAGGATTTTTCACAATGTTCTCTTGATTCTGTTAATTCATCACCTTAAACAAAGAATTGTTGTTACTTGGAAACATGGACAAAGAATGTTTGTTTTCATTGGAGTAGGTCTTGAGGAACTTATTCCAATCTCTCCTGCTTTTATCACTCGTTAAGGTTATCTCCACAGATTTACTATAGAAAATCTGCAGAGATATCCCTAACAAGTAATAACACTGCTAAGATGTAATAACACTGCTAACACAGAAGAACACAGTGTTGAGTTATAAAAGTGTTTAATATACTTTGTGGTATATTATGAAGATGCATGGCTCAGTGGTTAGAGCGTGTCGAGCTTACGATCGTGAGGTTGCGAGTTCGGTTCCCAGAGCAGGCTGCATGTTGTGTTCTTGAGCAAGACACTTTATTTCACGTTGCTCCAGTTCACTCAGCTTAGAAAAGAGTTGCGACGTCACTGGTGCCAAGCTGTATCGGCCCCTTTGCCTTTCCCTTGGATAACATCAGTGGTGTGGAGATGAGGAGGCTGGTATGCATGGGTGACT
>NC_069005.1:5805436-5809939 GCF_001194135.2 Octopus bimaculoides | reverse complement strand
TTGGATAACATCAGTGGTGTGGAGATGAGGAGGCTGGTATGCATGGGTGACTGCTGGTCTTCCATAAACAACCTTGCCCGGACTTGTGCCCTCGGAGGGTAACTTTCTGGGTGCAATCCCATGGTCAGTCATGACCAAAAAGGGTCTCTGTATATTATGATTGCATAACAATGTACAGTGTCCCTACAAGTCATTAACTCCTTACAATATAACTCGAATAGGTGGGTAGTATACCATGCACTGGTCACAAAAAAATGCATGCCAGGAGAAAGCAGTATGCCCCCTCTTACCCCAAATGCATTGATGCTTATCCTTCTTATATGTGTGTGTGTAGTAGGTCACATGACCCTCATCAAGCAGGAAACAATATACAAAAAAAAATGAGACAAGAACTCTTAGGATTTAAAAGTGATACAATTATTCCGTTTATTTATCAAAATAAAGCATTCGGTTCATTTATTCACTGAATTCAGAGATACCCACTACCCAGTCACCGACTGCCATTTACAACTGCGAAACATCATTAACAAAAAGCTAAAAGAAAGACAAAGCAAATAAAAATAAACTTTCCCTGAATATATATAAATCTATAAAGGAGACAGACACACACACGTGTGTGTATGTGTGTATATATTCTATTATTTTATTTGTTTCAGTCATTTGACTGCGGCCATGCTGGAGCACTGCCTTTAGTCAAACAAATCGACTCCAGGACTTATTCTTTGTAAACCCAATACTTATTGTCACTAATAGCTTTTATATTTGTATGTATGTATATATATATGTATATATATATATATATATATATATTTATTGATTGCTAAATCCACAAGTGTTTTTTAATTCTCTCTGTTTATTTCTGTGTTCCTTTCTGTTGAAGAGCTTTGGCTCGAAATGTAAAAGACTTTCCCACTTTCCTGGGCGTCAAACTAATACACCTGCTTGTTGTTTGTACACCTGTCATCATCTTTTGTTTTTCTGTAAATTTCAACTATATATATAAGTATGTATGTAGATAGATAGATAGATAGATAGGCAAGCAGGCAGGCAGACAGACAGATAGATACATATAATAATATTAGGGACAAAATCCAAAATTACAGATTTTATTATCTTTATCTTATGATATTTAATTTGTTTTATATTATACTCATTTATTGTGTTTTTAATTGTTAATTTTTCTATATGTGATAGTGGATTTTCATCGATGAGTTCTTGAAACTTGGTTATTTTCCCTAAAACTATATATGTGTGGGTGTGTGTGTGTATATATATATATATATATATATAGGTGTGTGTGTGTATAGATATGATATATAGATGTGTGTGTGTGTACAAATGTGTGTGTATGTGCATGCATTATATATATATATATATATATATATATATATATATATTTGAGAGAGAGAAATTTCTAGTTCAACATTTCTTTTATTCCAGTTTTTAATCTGTTAACACAAAAAAATCTTGTTGCAAATATTTTTTTAAATAATCTCATTTTCTGTTTGTCTTTTTTTTTCCAAATATTTTTCTTGTGTTTCTTTTAAAAATAACAATATAAAAACAGACCCATCCAGTCATACTCCTGGGTGCTTGAATATTAAATGCGACAGACAGAGATTGCTATTTGGCAGATTGATAAGCTACGACCACACTCACCAACCCTAACCCGCTTCCTTAACATTGAACTTTGCAAATAATCTCTAATTTTGTATTATAAACAAGATTCTTTAGACAAAAATAAAATAGTAATAATAATAATAATAATAATAATGGTTTCAAATTTTGCCACGAGGGCAGCAATTTTGAGGGAGGGGTTGAGTTGATTACATCAACCCAGTGTGTAACTGGTACTAATTTTATCGACCCTGAAAGGATGAAAGGTAAAGTCAACCTTGGTCGAATTTGAACTCAGAACGCAGTGACGGGCGACATACCACTAAGCATTTCGTCCAGCAAGCTAACAATTCTGCCAGCTCGCCACCATAATAATAATAATAATAATAACCATTTATAAAATTAGGAAGGGGGAAGCTAGTCAATTACATTGACCCCAGTGCTCGACTGATACCTTATTTTATTGACCCTAAATGGATAAAGGGCAAAGTAGACCTCAGTGGAGGATTTAAAATTATGAAATAGAAGGACGTATAACAGTTTGTAGAAAATAACCTAAATTGGTGCAAGGAGTCAAGAATTTCATGACTTCAGACTCTTACTCTTTGTTTGAGAGTCAGAAAAATTAAAATCAAAACCTCACTTTCTCCTGAGCCAAAATGTTAGATTCTCGACCCCTCGCAGCAACTGAGCTTGTGAATCTCTTTTATAAACTTCCAGCTACGGAATAATATTACTGTCACTGATGGTGCACAGAATATCAGCGTTTTCTTTGGTTCCACAGACTTTTATCGGATAACAGTCTCTATAAAGAAAGAAGTGAATGAGATTTCACATGGAGCAGAAGGCTACTGAGTCCTCCATGGCATGGGTAGAAGATTGAGAAAGAGACAAAAAAAAGAAAAGACACAAAAACAAAAGAAAAAGGCAAAAACAAACCAAAATGTGGAAATTCTAAAGTTCTGTGTGTTTAAATATCATGCTGTCCACTCGATGATAAAGTTCATTGTGATGTTTCTTGACCTGAAATTAAAAACACGTAATCCAATTAACATTTAAGCCAAGAATAAACAAACAATAAGCAATGTTATATCGAAAGTTAACCATCTCAGACATGGGCCCCTATGTCTAACTTTACACTTCACCTGGGCTCCTGAGCAAAAATATAAATATGAATTTATCATGGTCGCCATGATTGATCGCTGACCAAAACATTCAATCTTTTTTCTCCTTGTTTTCTCCGTATTCTTTCTGTTGAAGAGCGTAGCTCGAAACGTTAAAGACTTTCTGTATTCCCGAGCGTTAAACTAATACATCCTTTTGTTGTTTACACCACCTGTCCTTGTCTGTTGTTGTTTTTTCGTAAATTCTCCCAAAAATATAAATAGTTGCATACACAGCTCAAGGGTAACAATTGCAGGCGAACTAATGGACAGAATCATAAAAAAAAAAAAAAAAGGTCCAGGAGAATAACAATAACAGACCTATCACTTAACTACTATATTTGTTCACTCCAATTGTTATTTTCTCATCTCTTTTGTCAATTTGACTGTCCAAATTCAGCCTCTTACACTAAATCTATAATGTCATTCTAAGAATAGTCACATCATTGAAATCTTAAAACTATGAGATAACGAATGATTAACGCAAAAACAATGCGAATAAATAAGCAGTACCTCCTGACTGGCCATCGTAGGATTTTCGAGCGAGATCGTTGCCAGTGCCCCTGGACTGGCTCTTGTGCGGGTGGCACATAAAATACACCATTTTGAGCGTGGCCGTTGCCAGTACCGCCTGACTGGCCTTCGTGGAAAAGGTTGCCCATACCTGATCTAGGGTTAAAAACAAAAGCAACAGCCCCCACACACACTGTGTGTAGTTTATTTAGCTCCACTGCCCCATTCCATTATCCAAACAACCTACCACATGTTCATAATGGTTTGCCTTGTTTACTAAATCTGTGTGTTTCTTCGGATAATTGCCATCATCAACTTGTTTGTCAAAATACTCTTTCGACTGCATCACCATTTCTTTCAGAGTCTCATGTTTAGTGATGCGTTGCTGGAAAGATTTTAATTCCTCCTACAGAAAAGAAAAAAAATGAAAAAGAAAACAACAGGGTTAATTTTACAAATTATTATTAATCATCTGCCAAGATTTTAATCACCATCGTCATCATCATCATTACTTTACGTCCACTTTTCTATGCTTGAATGGATCAGAAGGGATTTGTTGAGGCAGATTATCTGCAGCTGGATGCCCTTCCTGTCACCAAGCAAAGTAATATTCCACGTGACCAGACATGTTTTCAGAGAAGATTTGAAACAAAGGACACCTCTTGCATGATGCTGACGTTCTTTGACAACTATCACAGAAGGTGGCGAACTTAGTGGTTTGGCAAAAGAGATCGATAGAATAAGTACTAGGGTTACAAAGAATAAGATTTGTTCGACTAAAGGCGGTGTTCCAGCATGGCCGCAGTCAAATGACAAACAAATAAAATAGGTAAAAATAGTTGAGAACCCCTGTAATAAACCCTTGAGGGTGGTGCCCCAACATGGCCACAGTCCAATGACTGAAACAAATAAAAGATAAAAGATAAAATGTAAAAACAGGTGAGTGTAGGTGACAGGAAGAGTATCCTGCCATAGAAAAACCTGCTTCAACAATCTCTGTCTGACCTGTGACCCATGCAAACATGGAAAAGTGGACACCAAAACAATGACGATGACAAAAGGTGATTGCAAAAAAAAAAAAAAGGAAGAAATCGAATTTAAAAGAAAGGAAATAAAGATGAATGTTTAAACGGACCTTAAAATTTTCCAGTTCCTGCTTAGACATTGCTGTCCTTTTAGCCATGGCATATAACTGGTACACTCGGAAATC
>NC_069005.1:5803132-5805372 GCF_001194135.2 Octopus bimaculoides | reverse complement strand
GGCCTTGAATTCTTTATGTAATAGCCTCAATTCGTCATCGCTGCCCAAATTGTTATCAGTAACTTCTGCAAAACAAACAACAATAAAAGTTTTCAAGAAAAAAAAAAAACAACAAGCAAACGAGAAAATCATCCACACCAGGTATAAACCTTCTTTTTTCAAGAAGTGAGTCACATGAGACATGAATGATCATCAGGTGGTTCACACTGCTAAAAAAAATTCGAAGTGAATTTTTTGTAAGACATGATATTCAGAAAACCCTTCAAACTGTAGTTTGCCCATGACTGGTTTATGAGGTGACTGAATCTCCTAGAAATAGCAGCCAAATCTCTTATACATTACACCAACTGTCTTAAAAAAAAAATTAATATAATTACAACTAGGTAAACTATACATTAGTTATAGTGAATCAATGAGGGGAGCCATTACATAGTTTCTTGACCTTCTAGAAATAGTAGGCAAATATCCCTCAAATCCCATCCAACTGACAAGAGTTCAATGTTGTTCACTGCCTGAAAAACAAAATAAATAAGGCCAAGGGGGTCACAACTGAAATACCTACAGTCAGGGCTGTTTTTTTTATTTATTGCTTATTTCCATTTCTGAACTACCTTCTCCATTAAAATTATTTGATTGATAAATCAACAAACTACTTAACTAACAAATGAATTATTTAATTACTTACTTTCTAATTCAGCAAGTTTCTCCTTCATCTGTTCATATTCATCGAGTTTCTGTTGGTGTTTCAGAAATTCATCCTGTAATTTACTGAGCTCTTCATCTGCAACAATAACATTACCATCGTTAGTTTTTATCGTTATTTAACGAGTTATCAAAAGACAGCGGAAAGGTGGCAGCATTGACAAAATTGATAGGTATGTAGTTACACATCTCTTGGAGGTATACAACTACATATCTCTTGGAAGTATGGAACCAGAGTTCTCTTGGAGATATGGAACATCTCTTTGAGGTATGGAACTACAGATTTCTTGAAAGTATGGAACTACAGATCTCTCGGAATTATGTAGCCACACATCTCTTGGAGATACTGATCTATAGTTCTCTTGGAGGTATGGCACCACATCTCTTGGAGGTGTAGAATCACAGTTCTTCTGGAGATATGGAACATCTCTTGGAAGTATGGAACCACAGATCTCTTAGATGTATGGGACCACAAATTTCTTGGAAATATGGCACCATACATATTATATTCATGTTGTTTTACTTTCTGCAACTATAAACAACTGGGTGTCATTTGGTAACTTGATCAAGTCAAAGATACTTTTGAGCTTCTGATCTCTTTGGATTAGAGGCCTCTGTGCTTATCCCTAACCAGTTCTCCTGGTATAACAACTTGTTAATCTCAAAGAGGCTCGCTCTCCCCTCTTCATCGATCAACATGACTACCATCTGATGTCTGTTTCTAGCAGCAGCACCTCCACCACCCTCACCACTCACCAAGTCATGCATGAAAGAATTAGTTTGGATTCTTTGCTCTTGTCCATATCTGTACAATGGTCCCTCATCTTGCGACCACCATCACACCACCAGCTGCAATTCACAAGATCTTTTCTTTTTAATCTCACATTGCTTTCAGATGCTTTTTCACTTTGGCCCTCATCAGTCTTTCCATGCACCAATTACTGGTACCAATGCATCTGTACATTACCAATCATTTCTCAATATTTCGCATCAATTAAGGCGGTGAGCTGGCAGAAACATTAACACAGCAATTCTGGGGGTGGGGTTAAGTCAATTATATTGACCCCCTTCCCCCTGACTTCAGTGTTCAACTGGTCCTTATTTTCTCGACACCGGAAGAAGGAAAGGCAAAGTCAGTCCTGGTGGAATTTGAACTCAGAACATAAAGTCAGAAGAAACACCCCTAAGCACTTCTTCCAGTGTAGTAGCGGTTCTGCTGACTTATCATCTTAATTGATGCAAAATATTCTTTTCTCCTCTAGGCACAAGGCCTGAAATTTTGGGGGAAGGGGCCAGTTGATTAGATCGACCCCCAGTGATCAACAGGTCCTTAATTTATCGACCCCCAAAGGATGAAAGGCAAAGTCGACCTTGGTGGAATTTGAACTCAGAACATAAAGACAGATGAAATACTGCTAAGCATTTTGCCTTGTGTGCTAACGATTCTTATTTCTTTATTACCCACAAGGGGCTAAAAATAGAGGGGACAAACAAGGACAGACAAAGGGATTAAGTCGATTACATCGACCCCAGTACGC
>NC_069005.1:5801067-5802277 GCF_001194135.2 Octopus bimaculoides | reverse complement strand
TAAATCAATTCCAAGTAATTAATTGGAATTCATTTCTTCAAACCCCAGAAAGATGACATAGGGTGAAGTTGGCTTTAGCAAAATTTCAATCCAGGACATAAAAATTCACCATGACCACCACCACCACCACCAGGGGGTGGGCAGTCAATCTCAGTGTCATCTTAGGATCACACTATCGTCTTATCACCAAATTACTTTTAAGACAAACTTCTAATTTTTTTGTGTTTTCACAGACATTCTTTGGAACATCACTCTGTGCAAAACCAAACATATGGCACCCGAGTCATAACACCAACTTGAACTTCTAACTTGTTGTCTCTTGAGGTCTCTGGGTGAGACTTGGAAAACCAAACATAAAATAATAATGAAAAGAACGTTGAGAATCCCTTGACTCACCAGTGAAACCCGAATAATGAGCTTGTTTCCAGAGTTTCTTGAGATGTTTACTCTTCAATTTTGTAGCCTCCCTGTTCATGTGGGGATCTGGGATATGTAGTTTGTTCATCTCGGAGAATTCACCCAAGTCGTACTTCCTTGCAATAGCTGAAAGGGCAAGAGTAACAGTTTAGGAAAACAGGGAACCTAGGAAGTTGAAAGAGCAATTATCAAGCAGACAAGGTGTGTGGCCTAGTGGTTAGCGTGTTGCATTCATGATCACCAGACTGTGGGTTCAATCCCAGGGCAGGACACTTCATTTCACACTGCTCTAGTGCTCTGTGGGGACCTGTAGGCCAAAGAGTAGACCCAACACTTCCTCTGCATGTTATAAAACACAACTAAAAAAAGAAGATGAGGTAGGATTTGCATTCCGACCTTTTAAAATCCTCTCCAGTAATGACTACCCAAACAGACAGGTAATGTTGATTTGATGGGGGGAAGTGAGTTTATGAGCAGCACAAAACATTTGATCACTATAAACTAATTAATCACCTGTGCAGGTCATTCAGCAAGAAAGTGCAGAACTGTCTTTCTCAGACTGAGAGACTCTCGTTAACCCTTTAGCACTTAAACCAGACATATCCATGGCCAAAATATTCTACCTGTTTTATCTTCAAACTGGTCATATTTGGCCTTTCACACCTACCCAACAGAGCCATTTTAAAAATAAACAAATACATCATCAAAATCTCCCAGCTATGAAATAATGCATGATTAATTTAAAATGATGTGAATTAATAAGCATTACATTTGACAGAGTAATCTAAACACT
>NC_069005.1:5799552-5800315 GCF_001194135.2 Octopus bimaculoides | reverse complement strand
ACGAAGCATTTTACCCAGTATGCTAACGGTTCTGCCAGCTCGTCACCTGAAATAATCTTTTCTACTAAGGCACAAGGCCTGAAATTTTGGGGAGGGAGACTAGTCAATTAGATCGACCCCAGTGTTTCAGTGGTACTTAATTCATCAACCCCGAAACGATGTAAGGCAAAGTTGACTTCAGTGGAATTTGAACTCAGAACATAAAGACTGATAAAATATTGCAAACTCACTGCCTCAAACAAGTAGCTCACAGCACTTAGTTTTCTCAAGCGGTTACCTGTCTAAGCACTAACGAGGCTCAATATTGCTTAAGTTTGGTGATCAAACAAGAACCAGTGCTTTCAGTGTAATCTGGCTGTAAGCATTAATAATAATAATAATAATACTTTCTACTGGAAGCACAAGGCCTCAAATTTGGGGGAAGGGATTAAGTCTATTACATCGACCCAGTGTATAACTGGTACTTATTTAATCAACCTCGAAAGGATAAAAAGCAAAGTTGACCCCGGCAGAATTTGAACTCAGAACATAAAGACAGACGAAATACTGCTAAGCACTTTGCCTGGCATGCTAACGATTCTGTTAGCTCACTGCCTTAGCCCAGGGGTTTTCAAACTTTTTGACTTGCGGACCCCTTTATATTTCAGGCTTTACCTTAGGGACCCCCTTATAAGCGCTTATGAAATTTATACATAAATATTTGCCTAAAATAACATATATTTTTACATTTATTTATTTAACAGTATTTAACAAATAGGTTTAT
>NC_069005.1:5794598-5797747 GCF_001194135.2 Octopus bimaculoides | reverse complement strand
GCCGCTACACAACACTATGATCGGCGTAATAACGATTCTGCCAGCTCGCCCGCCTTACGTGTCTTAGATAATACCAAACAATGGCCATTTCCAATGACTTGACAAATTTCAGCCCACGGGATTTTTTGAATGGCAAGCCTTAAAACAAAAAATTACATTCAATAATTTTAATACAGCGGCCCGCCTCTTGATGAGACACGTCTCCTCCGACCCGCTTCTCGGAAAAGGTTACTCATGCCTGCTGAACACTGTTAGAAATGGCAGTTAAATTTACCTTAAATCACTACCTTGATTCCTCAAAAAAAAAAAAATGGATATACTTGATAGTATAAACCTGGATGCAAATGTATTTGAAAATCAGAGAAAATAAAAATAAAATAGACGGGAGATCGCAGCTAGAATGTTTATGATCGTGGTAGGTTTGTTTATTCATAGATTACCTACCTAGGGCTAATAACAACAAAACCACTCTTCTCAGTTTCTTAATTACGTCCTAGATAATAAAACACATGGCTTCGTCTCATCATGTCTGACACCGCCCCCATTCACGAGTAACTATTAATTATACGAGTAACAACGATAGATACTGCACGTTGTTGTACCAAACTGCTAAAAAAAACCCGCTTAATTCCGATATTCATTGAAATAATACCTTCTCGTTTTCCAAATTAAAAATAGGTGGGGAAAAGACAGACATGTTACGTAATATAAGGTGAGATATATTATTATGTCTAAAAAAATGGAATAAAACTTAAGACGGGATTGAAATAGTTTGGATGACTTTTATCACAGGTTTGCTTGATCAGAATTTACCTAGGGTTAAACAATGTTATGTATGTGTGTGTGTCTGTGTGTTTGTGTACATATACATATTCTTTTATCTTTTACTTGTTTCGGCCAACAGTCTGCGGCCATGCTGGGGTACCGCCTTCAAGAATTTGTAGTCGAAAGATTCGATCCCAGTACTTCTTTTCCCCCTTTTAAATCTGATACTTATTCTATCGGTCACTTTTAACGTCCACTTTTCATGCTGGCATGGGTTGGACAGTTTGACTAAGGACTGACAAACCAGGAGGCTGCACCAGGCTCTAATCTGATCTGGCAAGGTTTCTACAGCTGGATGCCCTTCCTAACGCCAACCACTCCGAGAGTGTTGTAGGTGCTTTTTACATGCCACCGGCACGGGAGCCAGTCAGGCAGCACAGGTAACAACCACGCTCGAATGATGCTTTTGACAGGGCAAGATGGAATAACGCAGTTGGTCACTGTTTTTGGTTTGCTCCATGCTGTAAGCAGAGACTCTTCGATATCTTGTATTCAGCCTCTTCATGATGAAGATGGCAGTTCTTCATGTCCAAAGATTATGAGGAAGAAAGAGTCCATCTACATGTGGAGTTGGGGCTGTAATTGTCAGCACCATGCAGTACCTGTTGATTTTGCCACTTCTCCATTGCTGCAGGACTTTGCTTCCTGCTTGCATCTGGTGGTTTTAAAGTAAGAGTCACTCTGCACAAACCAGTTTCATTCTTTAGACTTGGAGATCTGATCACAGTGGCTCATTGGGCTAAGATGGCTGTGGAGACCAGCCTTCTCCTTAGTGAACTTCTTTACAGAGCTGGAAACCTCCACCAACCTGGAGTTGCTAGAAGGATGGCAAAGAGAGCACTAGACCACTTAGGCAATTCTCCTCTTTGATATACTGTCCAGATTAACTCTCCAGGCTTTTTCCTTTTCCAAGGCACTCACAGAACAGTGAGGTTTTTTTTTTGTTTGAAGTTTCTTCCATAAAATGGTAATTACCCCATAACTGGGAACCTGTCAGGTGCTACTGCTCCTGGTCAGAGTAGACCTGGGAACAACAGTGGCAAGGAAGTGGTCCCACATTCCTCAACACCCTGAAATTCCCAAACCAGGGCTCAACTACCAGATGCAGCCTTGAGTCATACCCAGGACACTTAAAGTCATAACCAACCTTTTCATCATCTCTTCAATAATTACAACACAGAGAATGAGACGATTTCTTCCGTTCTAGCACCTCCTTATGTTTCGACAGATGGTACCTGCTGTTGTTGTTTGCCTTTATTGTTGTCACTTTCCTCTTTACTTCTCTGAGAAGAAAGTCCCTCAAATGTCTCCGTCTCCTGTATGTATCGTAACTGGGATTTCTGCCGTGGAACCAGTCTGGCAGCCTTCCACTCTGTCCCCATAAGATTACAACACCAGGTCTTCTGGGTGATGAAGACTATGCATTAGTACCGATCACTTTTGCACCCAAAACCTGCTCTGACCATAATACAAAAGCTTATGACAAACCAAGAGTTATCTTTTATCCTATACTTCTTTCAGTCATTAGACTGCAGCCATGCTGGGGTACTGCTTTGAAGAATTTTTTGGTCAGATGTATCAACCCCTGTACTTAATTTTTTTTTAAAGCCTGGTACTTATTCTATCAGTTTCTGGTGCCGAACCATTAAGTTACAGGAACATGAACACATCAGCACTGGTTGTCAAGGCTTTGGTCAGCCCAGGGCTATAGTAGAAGACACTTGCCCAAGGTATCACGCAGTGGGATGGAACCTGGAGCCATGTGGTTGAGAAGCAAGCTTCTTACCACACAGCCAAACCTGCACCTGTTATGCCCTTACCAATGTTCCTGACCACAACCCTTGCAATTCAACTTTCTATATATTGTGACACCTGCCTCTGGGCAAATGTGGAATGGGGTACAAACTCTGCTTGAAGATTACAACCAAATGCACCACCCAGTCGGTGGAGCATCCAGCACAACACACATGGACCAGGTTTCCTCTGATTACCCTTTTGAAGATTCATGGAAACCCCTATGACGAAATTCGAATTCAGACTAAAGCTTAATTGGAACCAATATTACCATGGATTTTGTTCAACATTATGTTTTTTTTTTACATTGGAACAAAGGCACGACTTTTAGAGATGAGAGGGTGATAGTTGACCCCCACCCCATTAAATAGCAATAATACGCATCTCGTAGCGAAATAATTTATTGCGGTTTCTCCCTTCGCTCCTCAATCTCATTTTTTTTTTTTTGCTTAGTATTTGTTAAAGCTGACTCACTTCGTCAAAGTCCACTATTGTTTCCCCGTAAAAAACAATAGGCTTTCTTTTTTTTT
>NC_069005.1:5789280-5794588 GCF_001194135.2 Octopus bimaculoides | reverse complement strand
CTTTTTTTTTTTTTTTTTTTTTTGGTAGTGATGGGGATTCTCTATGCATATAGTTAACGCCATGATTAACATCAATAAGTCTATTATTAGAATCATTTCACTCTTTGATGCCAACAGGGAAGAGGAAGAAGAAGAAAAGAACACATCAATCGTAACAATAACAAAGTCTACCATAAGCATTATGATGTCCAAACAATAAAGCACGCACACACACACGTGGACAACCATGCCAACATTAAAAATATACTTAACTAATAGCAGATGGCCTATGCGGGGTGTTCAATTAGCTAGAAATAGCAGTGAAATGTCCCTCTCATCATATCTTACCCTTTTAAAACAAACAAACGTGTTATATGGGATCCCGGCTTCCCTGTATATATATATTAAAAATGGGGAAGGCCGGTTTATGGGATTATCTTAAGATTCCCGTCCATAAAGGGTTTAGCTTTTGTTGGCCCAAGACCTCTTAAAAATATGGAGGAGGAAATCTTTTTAAGAGGTCTTGGGCCAACAGATTTTGGGATCTGACCATCCGCCATAAAGCTAAACCCTTTATGGACGGGGATCATAAGATAATCCCATAAGCCGGCCCTCCCCTTTTTTTAATATGTACCATTCTACATCTTAGAGTGCGCTTCTTCTCCGGATTTATGTTTTCTACAAACGATATATATCAAGAGAGAGAAAGAGAATAGTCACGGATGGAGTGTCTTTGATCATAAATCTACTCGATCAGGATTGGCTTGGTGTTAAACAACAATACAAAGATATGAACCAACGAGGGAGGTTTTACATGTTCACTTGACGTTCTATAAATGGCAGCCGAATCTCTCTCAAATCATATTCTGCCGTGTTAAAAAAAAAAAGAAAGGACACGGCTCATGTACTTCCCTCTACACAGAGGTAAAACGGGACGGCATGGCTGTATTGTCATCGATAATAAGATTGCTTATTCATAGCTAACCTGTGATTAAATAACAACAAAAACATAGGCTTGAAAGAGAGAGGAGGAAAGTGTCTTCGTTTAATATCATAATCCTTCAGACAACCAGGATACTCTCAAAGGATATTAAATCGATCTTTAATATTTGGCTATTTTCTCAAATGCCACCGGGGTCGACTTGTCTTTTATCCTTTCGGGGCCCATAAAATAAGTACAAATTGAACACTGAGATCGAGATGTAATCGACCCATCCCCTTCCCCTAAATTGCTGGCCTTGTGCCACAATTCGAAATCAATATTTGGCTATCTTATTGTATCGATCTCCTCCAAACGATGAAAGGCAAAGTTGACTCCGACGGAGGCAAACGGCCAGCAGTTTTGAGGGGAGGGGGTCAAGTGATATCACCGACCCCGGTACTAGACCGATAAATTGTTTTATCGACCTTGGAGGAATGGAAAGCAAAACAGACCTCGACGGGGCTTTAAACTGAGAACATAAAGAGCCGGAAGAAATTACGCAAAGTATTTATTTTTGACCCTCTAACAATAAAATAACACTAATAATAGCAGTTTCTCTTATTTATAATGTTTAACAATTTCAAACATTAATGATAAATATATTAGGTTCTTGTTTTTCACGAAGACGAAGTATACCTCTACACAATAACAGAGACATTGTACTATAACCCCCCCCCCCCCAGAAGGAACCGTTATCTGATATCTCAAGATGCTACGAACAACAGTTGAGTTACATACTATAAAGATATAGATATGCCTACACTAGGTTTCATTTCAAAACATCCGTTTTTTTTTTTCCGAGTTATGAGGAAACATGGTCGAGTATGTGCACTTGTGTGGGTATTCCAAGACATATTTATTATTTTCATTTGTAGATGTGTGGTAAGTAAACAGATTGGATAGTCACGGTGGGAATACCTTTAACCATGGGTTTGCTCGATCAGTGATGAGAAACGACAACAAACAACAACAATGAAAATGTGAAAATAATAACAATAATAATCAATTTCAGAAACCATATATTTTCTACTATGGGGGTGTGTTCCTTTAGATACACCTCGTAATCTGAAGAGGGCGTAGTCGCGCAGAGAGAGAGACTCAAATAATAATAAATAATAGGTTTATCACCAGATTTGATGCTATCACCTATAGTTCTTTCTTATGTACCTTTAGCCGCCGAATCCAATCTGGTAGATATTTCAGACCAAGCGTGTTCTGTGGTAAGAATAACTAATTCCGTTTCACGACGCAAAGACCATGTGTTGGGCCTTGCTTCCCTTTACGACATAAACAAATAATTAACGATTTCTAAACAATAACAGAAGACTTTCATTTAATAAAAGAAAACAAAAAACGAAAAAAGAAAGCATCAATAATTATGTTATGTAAAGATAAGGACACACGGACACACATTTACTCTGCAAAGTTAGGAAGATGGTAATTGACTTTTTTTTACCTTTTCGGCTTTATTCCAAATCTCTTGGACTTTAATCATTCGAAAGTGACGTCCGATTGCTGCATTATACATGAGATTGTTTGCGTCGACGTTTATCTTCTGTTTATCTTTAAGATATTTATTAGCTTCTATGGCAAAAACCAGCGAGATGAAATAAATCGCGGAAAACGTGAAAGTCGACATTGTTGAGAAACAGAAGAAAAAATATACTCTGCAAACGTTACTCCTGCAATTAGTTCCCTTGGTTTTTATATGGAAGCCCAATAGTGATACAATTTTTTTAAAATCATATTTTCATTTTACGGCTTAGCTAGAGATGAATGGGTGGAGGTATAATGGCCCAGTGGTTAGGGCAGCGGACTCGCGGTTTCGATTCCCACTGTGTGCGTGAGTGTGTGTGTCTGTGTGTATCTCTGAAGTCGTAACTGACAGGAAATTTGTGAAAGAGTTAAATTGTGATAGGCTGAAACTGGTCTTATGAAGAAAATATCCTAGGCTTTTGTTCTTTCAGAAAAATTTTCCACATTGAGGTTTGTTCAAAAGATTGTTTACAAATGATTGTTTTGTTACTGTTTGAACTATTTTCATTTGAGGAAGTTTGTGAATTGTTATTGCTGTTGTTGTTGTTGTTATCAAACATAATTTTCAACTACATTTTTTTCATTGAAATGTCAAGAATTTTTTTTTTCATTTTCTAACATTTGTTTTTCTTGGGTGTGTCCATTGATTTTTTTTTTTTCTTACATTTAAAAAAATTGTTTTGGTAGTTCTTTCACTTTGACAAATGTAAATTTCTCTTGAGGGGTGGTCCTGCAAAAGAAAAGGCTATTTCTGCCTTAGAGTCAGACACTAAAATAAAATGGAAATATTTTTCAGAAATGACTCCATAGGTTTACCATTGATTCCATGACATTAAGACAAAGAAATATACACACACAAATGACGAGGTTTCTGTCTATGAAGTTCACTTGCACGGTTTTGGTCAGCCGGGGGTTGTAGTAGAAGACATGCATAAGGTGCCATACAGTGGAACTGAACCCGAAACCACCTGACTGTGCCTATAATTTCTAATATAAGTAACAGCCTGGGGGTGGGGAGTTAAGACTGATTAACGATTTCAAAGTTTAACCCTTTCATTACTGTATTTATTTTGAGATGCTCTGTGTTTCTTTCAATTAATTTAAATATAACAAAGAATTTAGTAAAATAACTTAGTTATCATTAAGCTAGTGTTAGGAACATAAATTGTGACTAAGGTTTGGTGGAAGATTTTAATTCAAAACTTATGAAAACAAGACATTTGTACTCAGAGCCAGAGCCGGTTTCAGCCGGGTTGGTAACGAAAGGGTTAAGAATTGTTTCTCTATTATATATTTTAACCCTTTTGTTACCATATTTCTGTTGAGATGATCTGTGTTTCTTTCAATTACTTTAAATATAACAAAGAATTTAATAAAATAACTTAGTTATCATTCAGCTAGTGTAAAGCACATAAGTTGTGACTAAGGTTTGGTGGAAGATTTTAATTCAAAACTTATGGAAACAAGACATTTGTACGACAGAGCCAGAGCCGGTTTCAGCCGGCTCTGATAACGAAAGGGTTAAAGATTAAAACCAGCAAAAGAATGAAAGATAATCACATATATACAAACATAAATAAAATAAATAATAATACATTAAAACATTTCTAAAAATTCAATTTTATTTTGATTAGTTTTTTTAAAATATAAATATTTTTTTTTTCAGAAAAAATTCTGAATAACAATAAAGTATTTTTTTTTTTCCTTCTTCTTTAGACTAGATCAAAAATCAATAGCTGATTGGGTAAGTAAAGACATTATTTGCTATTGTTGTTTAGCACCAGGTCAGCTCTGATTGAGCAGACCTGTGATAAGAGGTTTCCCAGCCATGGTTATCTTGGACTACATTAAACTAATTGTGTCCTTTCTTATTTAAGATGGTAAGGTGAGATTTGAAGGCGGCTCTCTCATTAGTTTGAAGTATTATTTTTGATTTTCTAACGAAGGAGATTCCTGGTTTCATTATCCATCAGTGACACTCCCTATCTAGGACTACATCATCTGATAGCTATATCCTTCCTTTACGATAGGGTTAGGATGTGTTTTCAGCAAGATTTAGCTGTTCGTATTAGCAAATTCAAACACTCACTTACACAGTCTCCCTCATTAGCTTGAGCAAGTATTATCTTTGTTATCTAACATTGGTTCAATCCCAGAAACTCTTTTGGGGAGGTGCAGCAATGTTAGGAGTTGATTGAAGCAGTCTCTTTTAACTGGTACTCATTCTACTGACCCTGGAAAATGGAAAGGCTGAGTCGATCATGGCGAGATTTGAACTTAGAACATAAATTATTTTATATGTCATGTTATTGACTCAGCTAATTTACTGGTTTTTCTAATTAAGTAATACCAATAAATAAGGTGCAAAAAGACTAGAGCAACCTTCCGTTTACTTCCAGAATTGTGCCAGGAGAAAGACAGTCATTTTAGCAATTATCTTTCATTTAATTACGTGAATTATTATAAATAATTGAAAACAAGCTTCAGTCGTTTTGGTGGGGGTTGTTTGTGTATATTTTCACTTTTTAAATGTTATTTTACATCACAATTTGTGAACATTAGCATCATGTGTTGTCATTGGTTACAGATTTTCAAACGAGCCAATCACTGGCTCACAGCATTTATGAAGATGGGACTGACAACAGGGTACCTCTCACTCAATAGACCTCAGGCCTAAAATAAACATTTGCTTGTTCTTCTCACCAGTATTTATACCTTTAGCTAATATCATCAAAAGATTATAATCTACTTGTGTATATGTGTGTGTGTATGTATATATATATGTATGTATATATATATATATATATATAT
>NC_069005.1:5786488-5788787 GCF_001194135.2 Octopus bimaculoides | reverse complement strand
TATATATATATATATATATATATATATATATGCCACACCACAGAATCCAGGTAACTGGCCATACAAGCCTATGGCTTGGGAAGGACTTTTAATCCTTTATACATACATAGGCTCTCACATAGCTTGTATCAACTAAATTCTACTCTCGAGTTACTGGTCAATCCAAAATGATGGTAGAAGTCAGTCGCCCAAGATAACATGCAATGGGGTCAAACACAGAACCCCATGGTTGAGAAGCCAACCTCTTAAACAGGTCAGCAACATCTGTGCTCAGTTCAAGGAAGACGTATTGAAGACTAATCTCTGGTCAACCCAGATAAACAGAGATTATTAATAAGCAACTGATGTGTAAACAGATGTTTAATAAGTCCAGTAAATGTCTTAAAACAGACACGTTTCTTTTTTTAAATTTTTTTTCATAGAATAATGTCCTTAACCTGTTTGTTACCATGTTTCTGTTGAAATACACCATGTTTGTTTCAATTAATTTTGAAAATAATGACGAATTTAGCAAAATGACTTTGTCATTATTAAACTGGTGTTTGGATAATAATCAACATCAAACTTTGATGGGGGGGAATTTTCAAGATCTCTTTAAACAGGAAATGCGTATCAGAGAACCGGGTGTGGTCTCGTGTAAGTTTGTATCAAAAGGGTTAAATGATGTTTGGTGGTTTTGTTCATGGACATTTCGTTATAAGGGTGGAAGCTTGCCAGGAAAAGAGTAATTGACATCGGAATCAGAGGGAGTGGTTGGGGTAAAGTGAAAAAGATTTTGTAATGTTGAAGTTGTGGGTGGATTTATCACTGGCTGAAACCATTAGCTGTGATGAGCAAATGAACAAGCTAACGAAGGATCCTGAATACACTCAGTCAAAACAAAAAAAATAGCCAAATCTCTCTCAAATCACACATTGTAACTTTAGTTAAAAGGAAGGACACATTAGCTGATGCAATTGTGAGCATACAAAAAAGATGAAGTAGCCACTGATGGAAGCAACTTTGGACACTGGTCTGCTGTTTCATGACTGACCTGGAGCCAAAAGCAAAAATTACCACTATTAGCTGTAAAATGGAAGGTGAGAGTTGGTGGTATGTATAACATTTTATTAGCATAGCTGCTGCATAATTGTCCCAAGTGTACAGATTTAAACTAGAACAGAGTGATGATGAACCTATGATGACAGGCAATGGATTTGGGAGGGAAAAAAAAAATTCCCCTACAATATCATGTTATGAAAAGCTTATCTGTAAGCATTTACTTGAAACTAAAACACATAGCCCTCTAATAACAGGATAATTAAATTAATTAAAATACTGACATATCAGGCTAAAAACATTTACCGTCCCTGAACTTGAAACTACAAAGAATGCCATTTACTCTGATTGTCATACTTCATACATCATTTGTAAATTGAACAGTGTAGTCTTCAAAAAAAAAAAAGAAAAAAAATCACGCTAACCCTTAAACATATTTTGAGATCATTAACCCCAATTTGGTTGTTTCTTTGCTCTTCACTACACCTGAAAAGATTCATTTTCTGATAGTTTTAAAGGTACTTAGTTCCTACACACAGATCCCATCTGGCTGAGCCTGAATCCAAAAGAACTCTTGTTTAACCATTAAGTTCCACACGAGACCATAGCAGTATAATAGTTAAAAGTAGTGAAGCTTTGTGTTACAAATAAAGAATTTGAGCTCAGACACAGCCTGAAGATAGGTTTGTATGCAGCAACAGGGTATCAAAAGACAATAAGAGAAAATGAAATGATTGAAATCTATTTGGAAAGAAACTTCACCACTAACGTTTTTCTTACACCCAAATGATGAGGTTAATTAGCTCAGGAATTTTCAATTAATTTAGCAATAAACCATCTCAGAAATTCAAGAATCTGTGTATGTGTATGTATGTATATATGTATCTAGATAGACAAATAAACAGAAAGATATACACAGACCCTCACATATACCTTTTATTTATTCCTTTAGCATGCAGATGCTTGTTCATTCTTTTCTTAGTTAATCCTGCATTATCTTGTAGCTTCGGGATTTCAATGATGTGATTGTTTATTTTTAGAATGACATTGTGAGGTAGGTGTGAGAGACAAGATCTGGCTGGTTTGGACATCAAACAGGAAGAATATTTGGGCCAGATATGGCTGGTTTCAACGCTAAAGGGCTTATGCCCACTCCTGCATGCTATTTCTCTTGAAAGATATATATATATATATATGTATGTATGTATACATGTATATATAAACATATATATATATATATATATATATATATATATATATA
>NC_069005.1:5780414-5785951 GCF_001194135.2 Octopus bimaculoides | reverse complement strand
TAGTACCATAAATAAATAATAAAAAGAAAAAAAAAAAAAGGATTTTTAATTATTATTAAAAGTTGTTTTCTTAATTTTTTTTTTTTTTTTTACCCCAAGAGAATATATAAAGAATACCCTTAGGAAATGATATGTGAAGGGAAGCACTAACCAGTTCAAAGTTTGAATTTAATTTCTTTCAAAAAAAAAAAAAAAACCCCACCAAAATGTTTTGAGAAATTCTTCCAGTATGTTTCCTGTAACAAACAATAGGCTATTGGACATGTCTACGTGATTGCGGAACATGCAGAGTTTGCCTATGAAACAGAACCCTGTCGTCTTGAATAAGGTCAGACACATACGACAGTGTGGTCCTAGATATGACTAAGACAGGATGGTCATGGCTGGAATGCCTTTGGTCACAGCTTTGCCCAGCCCCTGAGCTAAAACAACAATGTTCATTCTCTCGGTGTGAGCACTTGTTTTTCATTGTTTGATTGTTTTATGATTTTTAACATTTTTGTTATATAAATACAAAAGAAAAAAAGAAGAAAAAAACGAAAGAAAAATAATACTGGAGACATACATACATACATATAGATATATATATACATACATATAGATATATATACATACATATACATATATATATATATATATATGCAATAATGTGTATATATATATCAATATAATATATATGAAATGTATGTATGTATGTATATATATATATAAATATATATATATATATATATAATACTTTAGATATAAAATGATTTCTTCACAATTCCTAACAGGAACAATGCAAAAGTATTGTTAATTAAATTAAGCTGGCCAAGGAGGTAGCAAAGAGTAAATAAAATACCTCATTCAATCAAGAACTATTCTCTGTCTTTAAATACTTCTATTTTCACAACTACAATAATAAAAAAAAATAAAGTGGGTCAAAGAAAAAGTTGTTTTGGGCAATAATAACCCCTGCCCCACCACCAAAAAAACATTGAGACTAAGCCAGGGTCAACTTCATTGTCCAGATTCTCGTCTCTTCAAGACAAGAGGCCCAACATTATCAGATGTAAGCTTGTTGTGTTTGGCATGTGAGCCATCGCAGAAAGGAAACTGAAATGGAAAATAAATGAATGAATAAATAAAAGCATATTATAAATATAAATATATACACATATATACAAAATACAGGGTGTCTTGTATTGATGAGATGCATTTTAAACACAAGCAATTAGGAATGGGACAGGCATGGGTGAGTATCCATGATTTGGAAACTACAAATTAAATGTGTTCCATTATTGTGTGACCCGGTGTGTGGTCACATAAGTTTGCTTCCCAACCACATGGTCCCAGGTTCATTCCCACTGCACGGCACCTTCACCAAGCGTCTTCTACTACAGCTTCAGGCTGACCAAAGCCTTGTGAATGGACTTTGTAGAAGGAAACTGAGAGAAGCTCACCACATGCATGGGTGGGTGTGCTTGTCCCTGATCGTTTGACAACCGGTGTTGGTGTGTTTACATCCCCATGACTTGGTTGTTTGGCAAAAGTCACTGATAGAATAAGCGCTTTAGAAAATAAGAACTCAAGTTTGATTTGTTTGACTAAAATTCTTCGAGGTAGTGCCCCAGCATGGCCGCAGTGTAATGACTGAAACAAGCAAAAGCTAAAAAGGTATGTATTTATATATACCTAATTCTGATTGAGGGTGCCGAAGCATCTATAATGCAAGAAATACAAGTGAAAAACTCTTCATACTGTAAGAAGCATGCAATATATACACTATGGTAATAGATATATATATATATATATATATGACATAATTATCATTGACATCACCACCACCACTATTTACCATCCATCTTCCATGCTGACATGGGTTGGATGGCTCAGAAGAAGCTGGCAAGCCAGAGAACCGGTTTCTACAGCTGGAAGACCTTCCAAGCGTCAACCACTCTACAGAGTGCTTTTTACATGGCACCTGGACCAGTGAGGTCACCAGGTAACTCGCATTGCAAGACAAGACCCACCTCAGCTGACTTGGGTGTAGTATTGGGGGAGGTGGCTTTAAGCCAGGTAATGAGAGGTTGAAGTATAATAGAGGGACAGTAACAAGTGTCTTGCTGTAGAGTAGACACATGGCTAACCCAGTTGGAAAAAAAGAGAAGAGAAGATGGTGATGAAGATGAGTCAGTTAAAAGAAGGTGATGCATTTTCCTTTCTTTTTAAATTATATGAATTCTTCCTGCAAGGAAAGAGGTGGCTTCTAACAAAGAAACAAAACTCCATCACTGGAATTTGAATGGCTTGGCTTCATGCTTTTGTAAGAAGGGGCTGGGATCATTCCAAGTTAGTGGTCCCAGAAGTGTTATTATGTGTACAGCCAAACAGGTCCACCAGAGCTCTCCATCACTGGAAGTCTTGTACCAGCTCCTCTGCATCCTCCAAGGTGACATTAAGCCTCTGGAGATCTGGTCTGTTTATGTTCTGCAACTTAGTGATTCAGCAAAAGGTACCAGTGGAATAAATACAAGTTTTTTTTTAAAAAGAAAGGGGTCAATTTATTCAATTGAACCCTTCAAAGTGGTGCCCCAGCATGGCCGCAATGCAATGACCGGAACAAGAGAAAAGATATAAAACAAAATAAAATACAAAAAGTTATTTTTTAAAGCATAAAGAAGTCCTGAATAGGAGCGGAACTGACCGTTGCTGACCTCCAGCAGCGACAGTATACAACTTTATCCCCGAGGTCTTCGATGTCGACCATGTCAACCACTTTGTCGCTGCATTTCTTGATGGACAGGTTGACTTTGCAAAGGTTATCGCGATTCCGTCCCTGATACTGCTCCCATTTCTCCTGGAATGTGTGAGACGTGACGTAGACAATGAGGGACACGGTCCCGACAAATGGCATCAGACTCAGCCAGTCTTTAACTGCAATGGAACAAAACAGGAAAACAATTTATTCGTGCGATGAACCTGATCGAATGTCTGACACGTGCCAGGAAGGCGACGCTGGGCACAGGTCCCATCACGATTTCGCTATTCTTAAATTACTCTTATACAATAGCAGAGTTCCACACGTTTATCCAGCCGTGGGAAAATATCCTGCTGTAGAGTGGCATATCATAGCCAATAACGGTATAGCAGTTCTTAAATGCACATTACGAGGTTGTTACCCAAATTATATTGTGTGTGTGTGTGAAGATAGACGCATTCACACACACACACTCTCTTTTTATCTCTCTGATAAATATATATTCTACATCTACATTACGTACACTGATATGGATAAGTGTCTAATAGATATGCGAACCACGAGATAGCGAAGGAGGCGAAAAACTCACCTAATTCTTTTTTTGAGGACAATTAGAAAGGACGTTGGAGAAAAAAGTGTGTGTTGTGTGGTGGGGAGAGTGTCGCAAGCAAAATGTTGCATAACGAGATACTAAAGGTGAAAACGATATAACACAATACATATACATATATGTCAACGACTATTGAAGATGTTGCAAGTCACAACGAAAATTTTAGAAAAAAATAATAGATAAGTAAATGAATAGAAATCGAACCGGTGTGTGTGTTAAGTAATAAGGCATTAAAAGAGAACGATTCTACCCAGACAATAATATATATATATACATATATATATATATATATATATATATATATATATATATATATATATTATCCGAAAGTAGAACTCGCCACAATTAAAAGTAGATGATATGAAAACCTTCGAAAAGAAAAATGCTGTATTAAAAAAAATCTTGTTTATTAATATTTTAAATTTTAGTAATTAGTAGTTTAAAAAAATGTTCGCAAGAAGTAATTGCTTGGTTAATATTACTTTATATTGCTCGATAAAGTTTTCGAAAAAAGAAATTGATGAATGAAGAAATGTACAACTAGCAACGCTTGATCTAAGGGTGTTTAGTGTTTTTTTTAAACCCCACGATGTGCAAGTGTTTGTCCTGAGCTGTCCATATATTGGCATGAAATGTAAGAGTTACATGTATGTGTGTGTGTGTATCTATACTTTTTTTTAAAAAACAACATTAGATCTTGAGACATACATGAAGCAATAAATTACAGCATGTAAATATTGCGTTGAATAACCCTTTCTGGATAAAAAAAAGTCGAAGGCTACCTGTGGTACACGAACCCACGTCTCCTTTAAACATAACAGGCATTTTATAATATCTATATAGGTTCCGTGTATTTGGTGATGTTTAACCTTTAAAGAATTCCACACTGACTTTGTTATTTTGGCTAAGAGCGATCACTGTTTACTTGAGAATCATGAGGTTTCCCGAGTACCGGTCAATCTATGATCGTCCCAAGCCTTTTGTGAGTAAAAACTGCGGGTTACACAGACCCAGTGTGAAAGCCTGCTGGATAATAATAGACTGTTTCAGTAATTCAAACCACTGCGACGCCTTTTATTTTTCTCTTTGAGGATTATATAAGTAGATTATACATTCATAAATAGACTATTTTTATGTAACACAGTTTAATCAGGTTTAAAATAGTGAATGAAATAGTTTCCACAGATCAACTGCAACAGCCACACAAAAGAAAAACATTTTTCTCTTGGTAAAAATTAATACAAAACCAATGTTTTTGAATAAACTTGAATACGTGAGGGTGATGTACATAACTCTCATTTTTTTTTTGTTAACTCTTCCCCCCTCTCTAGTTACACACCCGCCTACAATGTATTGCTCTAATAACCGTCATTGTACTTGTCTCTCTTTGTCCTTCTGCCATTGAAGCATGATTTCTAGGTTGTTTTTTTAAGTCGAGTTATAAAACAATTTCGTATTAAAACGAAAGATTACTCAATCCCATATTATTCTTTTACGAGTATCGTGTTGACAGTGACTTCGAAGTATGTACGTGTTTCGTTTTTACAGTTCTAATGTCTTTTAGCACTCACCTTTCGCCTACTCAGGAGTTAACGAAAGGGGTGTTTCTTTGTTAAAACATTAAAACTAAGATGAAATAGGCTAAGCCATGCTTAGTCTCCTTTGTGTATCTCGTCTTTTTCATTTTGGTTATCGAAAGATTGCCTATAGATATAACAGTAAGTGCAGGTATAGACAAAATTAAACCAGAGTCACAATATATATATATGTGTGTGTGTGTGTGTGTGAAAGAAAGAGACGGTTTGATAGTTATAAAATAAATATTCAAACAGATGTAATAAGATGAAAACGAGAGATCGATAACTCATCATTAACAGTTTAGTACAAACGCACACATATATATACTCATGTATATATATACACATACATATGTATGCATATATATATATATATATATATATATACATACACATGCATATGTATATATATACACATGTATGCACATATATATATATATACATACATATGCACATGCATATGTATGTATGCATGTATATATATACATACACACACGTACATATATCTGTTTAAATTTAATCATGCGTACGCCCATTTTTAAAGTTCTCTTTATCTTACCTGCAATACCTCTCTCTCGCTTTGTGTGTATATATGTATATATATATATAT
>NC_069005.1:5778163-5779929 GCF_001194135.2 Octopus bimaculoides | reverse complement strand
CGCTGCTTCTGCTTTGGTACTTCCGTTACAATACGGACTGAATTTGGCGAAATGCCAACGTTTTCACGGAAAAAAAAAAGAAATGTACATTTATTTCATTCTAGACATTTTTTTCTAAAATGTCAGAAAAGCTCCGTATTATATTATATTCTCTCTCTCACTCTCTCTCTCTCTACACACACACATATATATATATATATATATATTACACACACATCTACACACATGCACAAATGAATGAACTAAATAAATTTAAAATATTAAAATGCAACAAAAGGACTTTTTTTAATCACGAAAGAATTTCGGTATATTGAAATTAGATTTTTTAAATCTGCCGGCCAAAGGGTAAAGATCCTGGAATTAAATATTAACTAACATATCAGTGTGTATACATACGTGTGTGTATGTATGTACGTGCGTTTTAGCGCGCGCACCACACATATACTTAGATACGTTGAGGAGGGGTTATTTTTAATCGTATTTAATGTTACCCTTATTCCCATTACGATGTCTATCGATAATCTAACACTTCGATGATAATCGAAGATTCTCTTATTACTAATCTAATCCATGCTTCTTCCTCTTTTCTCAATTCAACCCATTGGTGCAATTATTTATAATTTATTAAAATGAGTAGGCCTCACATCAAATACCGATATTATTTTCACTTAGTACTTTTCTTTATCATTAGTGAAATGTGATTACATTATCCAGTCCTCATAGTACAAAGCCCCAAGCAAAGGCTTTCCAACCGTGAGCATCCAGTTATATGTTTATTTTTATTTTCAAAACAATATACCTCGGAATACATTATTCAATATGTCCCTCCTTTAGTTTTAGATTTAAACGGATTCGAGTAGATATCTGATTATTTCTTGCCGGTTTTGTAACCGTACAGAGGTTTCTCTACGCACCTAGCCACTTCGTTGGCTCGTCCACTACAAAAGGTGTCAACCATGGATGGTATTTATCGGATGTGGAGGGGACGTCACTATTAAAAAAGTATACCTATATTGGATAATAGTATGTAGGTTACAGTAATCAAAATGAGCTCGCCTTCCGCATTCAATGTGGTTTGTGATACATGATAGTTTTATGGGCGAAACATTGCCGTGTTTTATGTTATTCATTTACAAAACCGTGACACCCCGCTTCTGGCTGACAATTACATTAAGGCTACACAATTCAGGGGCAGGTTATTCAGTTGATCAAACAAGAATCTTCGTGGCCGATCGACGGAGATCCGCCGGTGGTGATAGTGGGTCCCGACTTCGCTATTCCACGCCAGTGAGCCAGCTCATCGTTTTGTTTTCTTTTTCCTTTCTTTTTCAAATATGTAGTGCAGGAAAGGAATTACAAAGGGGATTATCGAAAATCCTAAATCGTCAAGGGAATGATCCACTAAGCTTGCACGTATTTGGCCCCTAAACTGTAAGGTGAAAAATTAGCCGAGCATGTAAATTACTCGGCAGTATTTATTATAAAAAATAACAACACGTGTTCTCTTTGTTAATCCTAACGATAGGCGACACAAAACTACACACACACGCACAGCCTTGTGAGTGGATTTGGTAGACGGAAACCGAAAGAAGCCCTTCGTATATATGCTTGCCTAGATATCGCATGATACTTGTAAAATTATTTTCACTGTCATGCAAGCAATGTAATTCGTTTCCGATATTCTAGGAGAACAGGTCTGGGCATGGGGGGTAATGTTACTGTGCAAGGAAACAGGAAAAGGTTGGCGACAGGAAGAACATCCAGCT
>NC_069005.1:5772113-5778153 GCF_001194135.2 Octopus bimaculoides | reverse complement strand
AAGTGAACGTTAAAATGATGATGATGATATAACGGATGTACACGACAACGTTTATTATAGACGATGTATATTAAAGTGGTGATTTGGCAAGGTCTATCAAGGCTGATATAATAATGCTATGCATCCTTCTACTTTTTTAAAGATAAGATTAAATTTCAGGAGTATTTGGCTGCTATTTCTACTAAAAGAAGCTGAAACTACAGGGTGTCCACAAAATCTGGGTACATGGGGATTAACACATACTTTAAGAAATTATTATTTCTTATATTTAATTGTTTATGTTATGTTTTTATTTACTCCATGTACACAGACTTTGTGGACACCCTGTAGAATGTTTGTGGCAGTGAGGGGTTTAGTGTGGTAGCATAGAAATCAGGGTACACATAAGGGATTTAGTGTGCTAGTGAGGACTTGTTGTATGCAGTGTAATGGGATAATCAGGGGATATTGGGTAGAGTACAGTGTGGTTAGACAGGACGTTGTGTCAGGGTGTAGTTTCCTTAAGTAAGACATGATGTTCTGTAGGGTCAGTGTTTTGACTGTTGATCCAGTGGGGACCATCTACTCGTCCTAGGATTTGGGGCCTTGTGAGTATGCAGATGGCTGGTTAGTACAATTTTCACATGGTGTATTTGTGTGCAAGATCACAGCATTCTCCCTTAAAGGGATCTAAGCCCATCACTGGGTTGTTCCTTTACAGCTGAGTGGACTGGTGCAATGTGAAATGAAGTGTTTTACTCAAGAATAGAATGCAGGGGGCAGACTGAGAGTATTAAGGACCCTCAAGCATAACTGTTTACTGGGTCCCTTTGAAGGTGTGTTTTAGTAGAGTTAACATGTAGAGTGTGGACCCCTCACAGCTCCGGGCCCTCGGGCAGTGCCCCATTGACCGACAGTTCAGTCTGTCCCTGATACAATGTACTGCCCAGTTCAGGAGTTGAAACCGGGATCTTTCATTTGTAAGTGCAACACCCTCACCACTGGGTCATGTGCTTTTAATGAATGTACTGGGTGTTTGAGCTAAATTTGACAATTTGTTCTGTCTTCCTTTTTCAGGAACAACTTGATGTATTGGTGAGCAGTCAACAGCATTGGAGAGCATGAAGATTATTACAGCTTTAGTTGCGAAAAAATTAGCTGACATGAAGGGCTGGTAGCCATGTGAATATTGGAAAATAATTACCATATTTTAACATGTGGCCATGTGGTAAGTAGCTTGCTTACCAACCACATGGTTCTGGATTCATTCCCACTGTGTGGCACCTTGGGCAGGTGTCTTCTACTATAGCCTCGGACCGACCAAAGCCTTGTGATTGGATTTGGTAGACAGAGACTGAAAGAAGCCTGTCGTACATATGTATATATAAATATATATATGTGTGTGTGTGTAAATGTTTGTCCCCCCAACATCGCTTGACAACCGATGGTGGTGTGTTTACATCCCCGTAACTTAGTGGTTCGGCAAAAGAGACCGATGGAATAAGTACTAGGCTTACAAAGAATAAGTCCTGGGGTCGATTTGCTCGACTAAAGGCGGTGCTCCAGCATGGCCACAGTGAAATGACTGAAACAAGTAAAAGAGTATATATAAAAAGCTGTACAACTAAATGTAAAATTTTATGTTTCCTTTTTATTCTTTCATTATCTACCGACATCATCATAATTTTTAATACTAAACTGGCTTTTCTGAGCCTATTATACTTCTTAACTTCCTTTTTGTATGCATTCATGTATTAGAGACAATATTTCAGTTCATTTTAACTTAAACCTGTTTTGGATTACATTGGTGTTATTGTGTTACCACAAATTTCCAGATATATTGGTTTCATTGGTATTTTGTACCTTATTTTTTTCTGTATCTAAATATGTTAGCACAATAGAAATGATAGTCGGTAATGAATGATGCAAACATCAAATAAGGATGTGATTTTTCTCCATTCTTGTTCATGCTGTTATATGTATATACATACATACATATATATATATCTATTTCTTGATTGCCCACAGGGGGTTAAACATAGAGGGGACAAACAAGGACAGACAAAGGGATTAAGTCAATTACATCGATCCCCAGTGCGTAACTGGTACTTATTTAATCGACCCCGAAAGAATGAAAGGCAAAATTGACCTCGGCGGAATTTGAACTCAGAAAGTAACAGCAGACAAAATACCACTAAGCATTTCGCCTGGCATGCTAACAATTCTACCAGCTTTCCGCCCTTATATATATACATGTATCATCATCATCATCTAACATCTGTTGTCCATGCTGGTATGGGTTGGAGAGTTTGACTGGGCTGCACGCTGGAAGGCTGCACCAGACTCCAGTCTGGTTTGGCATGGTTTCCTATGGCTGGATGCCCTTCCTAATGCCAACCACTCTGAGAGTGTAATGGGTGCTTTTACGTGCCACGGGCACAGGTTTGAACTTGTGCTTTGGAGGGGAACTTTCTAAGTGCAATCCTATAGTCATTTACCCTTTTACTCCATTATGAGCCCCACTTGAGCCTTGCAGAGTGTCGGCAGTTGTTGGGGTCTGAAATATCTTCTGTTCCTAAAGAAGATTAGGTTAGTGGGTGCAGTCTTTGCTATGCAAAGGATATGCTTTCACCAAGAGGAATCCTTTGTGATAGTAAGTTCCAGTATCAAGTGCCACTCATGTTTTTTTTTTTAAACTGGCACTCTGTCAGTTTCAATTACAAAAGTCCAGTTGATCAAATGAACAGAACACTCTGCTCATGAAATTAACATACAAGTGGCTGAGCACTCCACAGAAATGTGTACCCTTAGCTTAGTTCCCAGGAAGATTCAGCATAACACAGAACGCGACGAGGCTGGCTCCTTTGAATTACAGGTACTACACATTTTTGCCAGCTGAGTGGACTGGAGCAACATGAAATAAAGTGTCTTTGTCAAGAACACTATATGTCACAAAGAATTGAACTCATGACCTTAAGCTTATGAGCTGAATACCCTAACCACTAAACCATGTGGTCTTCATCACACATGTTTAGAGGAAGTGCACTACAGTGATGTTTTCTTGATATGAGTTGAATAGTCATATCAGAAATACTGATTACTGAAAGAAATAAGGATCCATCATGTTGCTACTTTAGCAAGTGGTCTACGAGAGTAGCTGTAGTCTATGGTCTTTTCCCAGTCGATTAGATCAACCGCAGTACACAACTGGTACTTAATTTATTGACCCTGAAAGGATGAAAGGCAAAGTTGACCTCAGCGGAATTTGAACTCAGAATGTAAAGGCAGACACAATACCGCTAAGCATTTCACCTGAAGTGCTAACGTTTCAGCCAGCTCGCTGCCTTAGCTGTAGTCTATATTGCAAAACAACTTGATCTGGGTTAGGATTAGAGTTAAGGTTTAAGATTAAGGGTTATGAGTCGGTTAGAGGTATAGGTTTGGGTTAGGGTCAGGGTCTTGAGTTAGGGTTAGGGTTAGAGTTAGGGTCAGGATTAGGCACTATGTTAAAGTGCAAATGGCCAGGTAGACTGCACACTAAAGTGACATGTCCTACATTATACTCCGTGACGTTTCCTTTCTCAAAATGGCAGGCCATGATTTGAAGGCAAATTCAACAACATTTCTAACCAATCAAGTGACCAAAATTGATAGCTGTTTGTTGGTTCGTCCATTGTTCTGCATTCTGTAGGAAGTGTGTTGGAGCAGACATGTTCAATGGTGCAGAAATAGAGATGGTATAAACACCTGTAGTAGTCTGAGGAATTTGTAGAAAAATATAGACTATGCGATCATAATAGCCACAATTTCTGGGCACCATATTTAGGTGAAGGTAAAGAATATGCACACCCGGCGTTTAGGGATAGGGTTAGGGTTGCACCGAAAACGTGTGGTGTGTGTATTCTTTACCTCCGCCTTATATTTAGTGGTGGTTCCGTTTCTGTTGGAAGCATTTGGCCATAACACTCAAAAGTATGTACAGTTACAGGCGGCAGCAGATTGCATAATTTTGAAACATCAAACTTTACTAAAATCATCAAAGTTAGGTGTTATTATTGTTTTAAAGGTATTCCTGCCATTTTAATTTTAGGCCTAACATATCTCGGACTACACGTTCACAATGTTCTTTATTTTTCGGGAAGTTTGGTAGGGTGCATTTCGAGAGAGATTTGGCCGCTATTTATAGCCGGATGAATGATCACTTAGGCTTTCCCTTGAAACTAGATGGCATGTTAGGCCTACCATACTTCTTTCCGTTTCGTGGGCTGAGGTGGTGGTCGAGGTTGTGATCTTAATGTAGATGGTAGTGATGGTTAACGGATTCGTTGACAGACGAAGGCAAGGGTTCCATTTCTTCCAGCTACACACACGTCAACTCAACGACCCACTCTCTACCTCTAAATTTAAATTCTTCTGTAAAGAATTTACAGTGATGCAGAGATGGTATGCGCGAGAGTAAACAATTAGAGAGAAAGAGAGAGAGATTGAGCGAGAGGGGGAAGTGGAAAATTGGAAACAACGTAAGCATAAGTGAGATAAAGCCAGAGTGATAGAGAGAGAAACAGACTGCAAGTGGAAAGCGAAAGATATGCCGATAAAAATATGGCTTTATAGAGAGATAGGAAGTGACAGGGGTACCGTGAATGAAAGATTGTGTAAGACGAAGAAATAAATATAGAAAGGAGATACAGAAAATAAAAGTTCTGAGATTGAACGCCCCCAGATTCTCGTTTCGCACCGGCTCATCGTGTACGCCGCAAAAGAAATTAATATCAAAATGTTTAAAGTATTTCGGAGTAAATGTTCGGCCTAAACGAGGGTTCAGTTTTTGTTAACAAGACACATACATACTACATACTTTCTTCTCATTCATTTCAAACTGGTTTTTGTTCCTCATGAATAAGTCAGGTCTGCAGTGAAACAAAAAAAAAAAAGAATCCATGTATGGAAGGGGAGGGGTGATGACCAAAACGAATGAGAAAGACAAGCAGCAAACACTGAGTAACGGTTCAACAAACTCGAACCTTCTATGGTGACCCGCTTTACACCCGGGTGGTTTTTGTCAAACACGAGCGTATATGCATCATTCACAAACTTATATATAACTATAAACATTCTTTTTTCCTTTACATATGTGATGAAAATTCTCAATATAAGCACAATATTCATTCCTTATATATATATATATATATATATAGAGAGAGAGAGAGAGAGAGAGAGAGAGAGACGCACACATGTGGGTGTTCCTCTGTGTGTGTATATATACATATAGGTAGAGAGATAAATTGTGTGTAGGCATAAATATATGTATATATACACACACACATCGTTTGTTGGACAAGTAGACAAACAGTGCTTCCGCTTAACTTGGAACATAGCGTGATAGGTTCAAATCGTGTAAAATTTCCGAGTAAACTTGTAATCGATTCATAAAATTCTTAGAGACATATATAAACCGGATTTTAACTCGGCATGGCATTAAAAGCATTAAACTTACTGACAAAAGACTACCGCTGTGATGTTAAAAGTCTGTATAGGCTTAATTCTTAATGCATGTTATAATAAATACACACGTACACACACAATAAAACCACCTTTACTATTTAAATGAATAATTTTTGTTTATTTTTGATACTCGCGTAAAGAACATTTTTTCTTTTTTGTATTTACCTACCTAATTGGATTTGTTTTTGTTTTTTAACCTAGTTAATATTGTAATTACTTTGAATGCAAATCTCCAAACAGAAAAGATTGGTTTGAAGCTCGTTAAGGGTTACACACATTAGGTGGTTCCTTCGAACACGAAATCAAAAATTGGAGTGGGTTAGCGTGTTTCAATTCGCCGAAATAACCACCCGCCCACTTAACAACGGGGTGCCCGCTAAAACGAAAGATATGATATAATATAACATATGATGTAAATATAACATGTCTGTGTGTGTGTATGCAGGGCAATCGGTACATCGCTTGTTAATACAACATTGTGTGTACACCCCACCCATATATATATATATATATATATATATATATATATATATATATATATGTATGTATGTATGTA
>NC_069005.1:5770778-5771662 GCF_001194135.2 Octopus bimaculoides | reverse complement strand
TATATATACACACGCACGCACACAGTGTGTTCGCGCGGGCATGTATTAGGGTACAAAGCCTTAGTAGAACATTCCTTCAGAGTGCTTTGCACTTTAAAACGCTGCCATTTCCATGCATTGGTGGATTTAAATCCAAGGAAATGCAAAGACCCAACAATGACATTTCTTCTCCCTCTCTTCCTCTCTCCAGCTCTCTTTCTATACACAAACACGCAGAGCTTTGGTGGAACAAACAGAAATATTACTTAATGGATGAATTATATTACATACCGATTTTATTTTTGTTGATTTTTTTGTGATGTTCTGCTAATTAACAATAAAAGCATGTATTTTTTTTTTACTTTCCTCCTCGATCTTACTTGTTTCAGTTATTTAACTGCGGCGATGCTGGAGCACCGTCTTTAGTCGAACCAGTCGACCCCAGGACTTATTCTTTGTAAGCCTAGTACTTATTCTATCGGTCTCTTTTTGCCGAACTGGTAAGTTTCGTGGACGTAAACACACCAACATCGGTAGTCAAGCGATGTGGGGCTGGGGGGACAAATACAAATTCCGTCTTACCAAATCCACTCACAAGACTTTGGTCGGCCTGAGATTATAGTAGAAGACACTTGCCCAAGGTGCCATGCAGTAGGACTGAACCCAGAACCATGTGGTTGGGAAGCAGGCTACTTACCACACAGCCACTCCTTCATCTATATATATATAGAGAGAGAGAGAAAGAGAGAAAAGACAACAAAAGAAAGAAAGAGACCTCGATATTATGAAAATAGAGGAATTTATCTGTAAATAATATGTGACACTTATTTGGTAGCCATGATAAAAACTCCGAGTTTCGGATGCCGGGGTGGGAACCCACGCCAACATCTCTTCAGTTATCTGGC
>NC_069005.1:5768755-5770530 GCF_001194135.2 Octopus bimaculoides | reverse complement strand
ATATATATATATATACAAGAAGCTTCTTTCAGTTTCCCTCAGACACATGTCCAAGGTGGCACACAGTGGGACTGAACCTAGAACCACATGATTAGAAAGCAGGCTTCTTACCAACCAAACATATAGTTATTAATGCCTATATAGAGATAGATAAGTAGATAGTTAGATAGACAGATAGATAGATAGATTGATAGATAGACGGACAGACAGATAGATAGATAAATAGATAGATAGATAGACATACACACACACACACACATGCATGCACATGATAATTAAGCTTAGGCTATTTATTGACAATTCAACAATCCAATAGTGACATTAACTTCCACATACACACCATTACCAGACATGTATGTGAGCTGGAGAACAACTTGTAAGAGGCCTTTCAGCAGATGACCTCATTGATGAATGACAGTGATCTCATTATTGCCCCTGGCAACTTTAACAAACATGTGGCTATTGAACATGTAGGACAACACACAATAATAGCTTCCAATGTATACCGGAAGGCCATGGATATGGTACAATGAGTGTGGAGTATCAAGGGTCTTAGTTCTGCAATGTAAATGACCTAAACATGTAGAAAAGTAACTTCTGTAGCATCTTATGACCTACCAGTCATCGAAATAAAGAAATTAGGGTAAAGTTTATTCATGTCAGAAAATGGAAGAGACAGATAGTCTTTTCCTGTCAATGAATGTACCTCACAATATAGGTTTAGGGGTTAGTAATTTCGGACCTATACAAACAAAATGGTTTGGAGAAGGAAGATATGAAAGCTTAATGCACCATTGAGCTGTAAGAGTTCTTGGACATGTATTTGGAGTGCCATACTCTCTGGTACATCAGTTGAATTTTTTAGCCAAAAAAGGTAGGTCGATTTATGTTCCAAAAAGACCTTTGGAGGACCAAAAAATTCCATGTGAAATGCAGCAGGACTTGGAAAGATAGTGACGATGTTTGTATGTTTGTGCTACATGTTTACGTTATGTAATACACTGAAAATATGGCATTTGAAAAATCAAATAGAGTTTGAGACTGACTACATAGAGAAAAAATGGGAATTTCTACATGGCAACCTGCTGAAAGCAAGACAGGAGAGATCTGTGATTGGTGTAAGGAAGTAATAATTTGGAAGGTGACATTGTGGTAGAAAAGTGCTGTAGATAATGCTATAAGAGACAGGCTTGGTCACACGAGGAAAATATGGGGAACAAAGATGCAGGCCTGGTTGTTTGGTAAGAAGTCTGCTTTGCGTAATGCCTTGGGAAAGTATCTTCTACTATACTATAGCCCTGGGTCAGCCAAAGCCTTATGAGGAGATTTGGTTGACAGAAACTGAAAGAAGATCCTTGTATGTATATCTATCTATCTATCTGTCTGGCTCTGGAGCTGTTTCTGTTGCAGAGTTTGAATTTATTCAGCATATGCAGTGCCTTTAAAAACCAGTGTATACACTATATCTACGTACTTCAGACTATGTACTTC
Source organism: Octopus bimaculoides (assembly GCF_001194135.2). Taxonomy (NCBI): domain Eukaryota; kingdom Metazoa; phylum Mollusca; class Cephalopoda; order Octopoda; family Octopodidae; genus Octopus; species Octopus bimaculoides. The sequence continues at coordinate 5,769,039 of NC_069005.1, read as the reverse complement.
TCTACGTACTTCACACCTGCTGACTCACCCATGTTTCAGAAGTGACATGATTATCTGTCGCTGACAAACCACAACAATAGTGAAATGAACTTGTTCCTCTCATGATCACATCTGGGTTGATTTCTTTTTGCATTGCTTTGAAGTACATTGTGATTTATTAATACAATACCTCTAAAAAAAAAGGGATTCTCCTGGCCCCAAAACTGCAGCTCCTGGTTTTTCATTGCTAACCTTAAGTTATATATGTAGCAATGTGTGTGTGTATATACATATATATATATATA
>NC_069005.1:5760117-5765117 GCF_001194135.2 Octopus bimaculoides | reverse complement strand
GCGTAACATTTTTCGGCGAAAGAAAAAAAGGAAAGGAAAAAAAATTTCTGCTTCCTTGCTTTGAAATTCAGTTTGAAAAAAAAAAAAAAGAACCCCTTACAAAACAACACACCCCTCCCTCTTTAAAAAGAAAAAAAAAAAAGATTCACAAAATAACAGACACAACAAAACAAAAACAGAAATGGCATTGAAAAGAATTCAGAAGGTGAGATCTTTGCTCTTAGATAAAGAAGACATGAAATGAAATGCTACATCCATGTATATATATATGTGTGTATATATATATGATTAATATACATGTATGCGTGTGTATATAGATGGATATATATTGTGTGGCTAGGGAAAGAAATATGCGTGTAGTATATTAAAAGAGATTATATTATGGTGGTTTTATATGGGAGGCAAAATGTAGATGAGATTTAGGAAAGGAAAAGTCTTTTTTTAAGATGTCTTCTCCCCCCCCCCTCTCTTTATATCCATCACCGTTTTGTCGGTTATACATATGTATATATTATATATATATCTATATGTATTATATATATAACAATCCGTATAATATATTTATTATATCCGCTCCATGTATATATATATATATATATATATATGTGCATATATATATGTAACTCGTGTGTCTTTAGATATATATACTATTCACATCGTTGTATGTGTGTGTATATATATATAGCAATCCGTATAATATATTTATATCAGCTATATGTATATATATATGTAACTCGTGTGTATTTAGATATGCTATACACATCATTGTATGTGTGTGTATATATATATATATATATATTATATATGTAACAATCCGTATAATATATTTATATCCGCTCCATGTATAAATATATATACATATATATATATGTAACTCGTGTGTATTTAGATATACTTTACACATCGTTATATGTGTGTGTGTGTATATATATATATATCTATTTGTATTATATCTAATATATGGATGGGGGGGGGATATATATATACTGGATTGAAAAAAAGAATTACATTGTGGTGGTTTATTCGGGAGGCAAAATGTAGATGAGATTTAGAAAGGAAAAGTCTTTTTTAAGATGTCTTCTCCCCCCCCTCTCTTTATATATCCATCACCGTTTTGTCGTTTGTCGGTTATATCCATATATATATCAGCTACATTGTATATACGTCTCCTAACTCTATGTCTATGCATGTATTTATATATATATATATCCTGTACACCTATAGAAAGAATATAAGCAAGGGTGATGGGGCGAAAATACTTTTTTTTTTTTAGTGTAGAGGGGGGGAAAGTCTTTTAAGATGTCTTCTCTCCCCCCTTCTTTTTTTTATTAATATCCATCGCCGTTTTGTCGGTTATATATAATATATATACACATATATATCTATATATCTCCGTACTTATTTGTATAATGATCCCCCATTTGTATTTTATTAAGTGTCTGATAATGGATGTATTGAATGTATGTAATAATGTCGAATTGAAACGAAGAAGGCCTAGAAGAGGAAAAATGCCTCACCTCCCCCAGAGCCGCGGCAGTTTCACTGTCATTTTTAACAGTTGTACAAAAATTGATGAATGTGTGCCGCCGGCGGCAGCTACCGCCTCTCAAATGCATTTATATAATAGCCACATACCGATATATCTATCTATCTATCTATCTATAGAGAGAAAGAGAGTATAAAAGGTATAAGTTTATATATATATATGTGTACTCTCTCTTTTGTGTTCTCTGTATTTTTTAAGATCTTTTAAATATTGAAGCCGTTTTTTTTTAATACATGAAAAACAAGCAAGTGCTTTAGACATCATTGTATTTTATTTAAAAAAAAGTCTGTTGTATAAATTTTAGATCTTTTATAGCGTGTGCCCTCTGCTAAATACTGTCTTTTCCACCCACATTTATGTATGTGTAACTATCTATCTATCTATCTAATATATATATATATATATATATATATATATATACATACATACACACACACACACAGATCTATCTCAATCTATCTATCTACCTATCCACACAAACACACATAGATATGTTTCATTGTGTGTTATATGTAATCGTCTTGTTCTATACATATGTCGGTCTTTACCCGGCTGCTTAAAAATCGAGATATGGAGCTATATTGTAAATGTTACGTATATATCTTCACACACGTATGTATAATCTTCATGTGAAGGGGTATGCTTTTAATATATCTATTTAGATGGTTTATATGATAATTCCTAGGTACAGGTATATGTAGGTAGGTATGATTAAATGGACATGTGAGTAGGTTTTCTACATATATATAGAGAAACCTACATTACAATGTATTCTATACACGTGTGTGTGTATGTATATATATAGATATAGATATATATATATATATATATATATATATATATACACACACGCATACTACTTTTTTTTTAGTCCGGCTACTAAAATAATGATTCAGATTTTACGAAGCGATATTCTCGTGTTAGCTTCTGACATCCATTTATTACATTATTCCAAGTTATCTGTACATGTTCCTGTACGTTCTATATAATATAATGTTCTATATATCTATCTATCTATCTATCTATCTATCTATCTATCTATCTATCTATATATATATATATATATATATATGCCGGCTATTGTATTTGCTAAGAGGCATATGTGTGTGTTTGATGTGATCTCTATATGCGTCCCATGTTCCATATTAAACCAAACAGAAATATTAAATGAAGAGGCTGTGACTGAGGGAGGAAATGTGTGTGTGTGTGTATGTATATATATATATATATATATATATATATATATATATATATGTGTGTGTGTATTCAGTATTTTTTGACTCTGTGTAAGGAAAGATATCCTTTTATACTTGCCGGCAATTGCTCAACATTCGATACACATTCTCGTCTATATATTCTTTCTAATGGACGTTGTGTATTTGATATGAAAAGATGTATATAAAATTTAATCGTGTTATAGATGTATAATTCTATAAATTTCCCCATCTGTTCGATGTTTTGTGGTGTTGCGTGTATAGTGAGAGAAACAGCTTGCTAGGCTTGGCTAAAAGGAATAGTTTTCTGCTTAAATATGATTATGCTATCTGGAATATGTTCCTCTGTGTGTGTGTGTGTGGCTATAATATGGTGTGTATGAGTGACTATGGAATTGTGAGTGACTATGGTATGTTGTGCATGATGATATGGAATGTGTATGACTATATAGAATGTCTTAGTTACTGGGATGTGTCTGTGATTATATGGAACGTGTGTATGGCTATATGGAAAATGTTCCTGTATATGTTTGGCTATATGGAATGTGTGTGACGATATGGAATGTGTGCAGGTCTCTGACTATAATGGAATATGTGCTTTGGGATTGTATGGAGTAATATGACTGAAATATAATGGGTATGTCTGTATGGAATATGTTAGTACTGAACTATATTCTCGTGTGCTTGTATATAACTCTGTATTGAGCCTCTGTGTAATGTATGTATACATAATACTTCAACTATGTTAAGTGAATGTGGGAGAAGAGATGCTCAATATTTGTGTAACTGCTGAGTATGCAGTGTGCGCGCGCGCACTCTGCTGAGCAGTGTGTGTGTGTGTGTGCCGATCTGCTGAGTATGCAGTATGTGCAGTGTATATTTGTCGCTCTGCTCAGTGTACGTGCAACACTGTTGACCACACTTTCAAAGTATCATTACTATGCTGAGCACATTGATATTACTCTGCTGCACATGATATTACTCTGCTGCCCCATTTATGGGCATCACTCAGTCTGAGCTTCCGATGAGCATCACTGAGTACGTGCGTCTGTCGTATGTGTTACTCTGTTGACTGTGTACGCGTTTCTCTGAGTATGTTGCGTGTAAATTACACTCACATAATGTGTAATACACACACACACACACACATATATATATATATATATATATATATATATAGTGCCGTTTTATGTATATATTGTAATCTATGCTGAGTGTATTGATATATATGTATATATAAATTATATCCCAGGGGTGTATAGTTTGTAAAATATAAATTGCCTTTGTTAATTTTATCCGCTCATTTAAAAAAAAAAAAAAATTATGAAACGTTGTGCCGGGATTCATCCTGGAAACAGAACCTTCTGTTTGTATCTCGGTTTGTGGTGCATGCTGAGCTCTGACGTTGCAAACCTTTTCTTCGTTGTAACCGACCGGCTTTTCTCATCTTGTGTGTATCATACTTTTTCTTATACACACACACACACACACATATGTATATATAGATATATATATAGATGTATGCTAATGTATAGCGAGGCGATACTATGAAGATATATATTATATAATCCTGTATCTGTGATATGTCAGTGTCGCTCTTCTATCGCTTACCATGACGTCATGGTCCCAGTTATTTTGTTTCTTTATAATCTCTCTAATCTCTTTCTGATAATTCTTCGTCGCTAAAACCAACCCCAAAAGGATCATCGTCTAGTTTTTCTTTTTATTTTTTCTCTCCCTCTATATATAAAACATGTCCCCCTCTCACACTCTCTCTCTCTCTCTCCCGTTCTCTATGTGTATATATATATAAATATATATATATATATATATATGTGTGTGTGTATCATGTCCACAAACACTAGCACCTATATTTATTTATATATCTATCTATCTATCATCTATCCTGTCTTTATTTAAGTTTTATCGATCTGCAATCCTCTCCACGGACAGTCACTAGCGTCTCCTCTCCTCCCACCTCCTTCTCATTCACCATTTCGCTTCTCTTCCTCCTCCTCCTCATTCACCATTTCGCTTCTCTTCCTCCTCCTCACCCCGATTCTGATACACCTCAGTCTTGGAGATCTGCCCTTCCTCTCACTTTCTGTCAGCCTCCCCTTCTCTCTCTCTCAACATTGCTACACTGATAGCACGTTTTCCTCTTCCATTGATGTGTAATGGATGTTTCTCCAACACCATTATCATTCGTTCGTCCTAATATATATATATATATATATATA
>NC_069005.1:5741727-5760093 GCF_001194135.2 Octopus bimaculoides | reverse complement strand
TATATATAAAATATATATAGCTTTCCGACATGTGTGTACACATACACAGAAATCGTTTTCCCCAACTGCTTTATGCATCACCACCACCACCGCCACCGCGGTAGGAGGAGGAAGGCAATGGTGGTGGTCGTGGTGGTGATAATCATAACGGTGGTAGGAGGGCGATGATGACGGTGGTATGGACGAGGAGCGGCAGGAGTAGGGAAAAGATGTCGATTTGTGTTTTACTGCAGATACACCACCACTATCATTATTATTATTATTAGTATCATTATTATTGTTATTATTATTATTGCAGGTGAACCTTGTTGGTTTTTAGACATGCTAGTTTTCACTCGTATGCCTTGTGTACCGGCAAGCTTTTATCTTTTCACATTCTATCTATCTACATGCTAAACCTTACAAAGGTGACAGAGGATCAAGAAATGTGGCGCATATCTATCTATCTGTCTATCTATCTGTCTATCTATCTGTCTATCTATCTATCTATCTATCTATTTGTCTATCTATCTATGTGTGTTATTGCCTCAATCATAGTTATAGGACTTACGGCCATGCTGGGGCGTCGCCTTGAAGTGTGTAGTCGAACAAATTGACCCCATTACTTTTTTTTTATTAAGCCTGACGCTTCTTCTGTCATTCCTTTTTTGTCGAACCGCTAATTTATGGGACGTAAACAAATCAACACCGGTTGTCCAGTGGTGGTGGTGGTGGTGGACAGACATAATGCTATATATTATATATATATATATATATATATGTATATACATATATATATATATACACACACACACATACATACAAGGACGGGCTTCTCTAAATTTACCGTAGACACTTGCCCAAGGTGCCGCGCAATGGGGCCTACAGCCATAGTAGTTTCTCATTTAAACCAAGAGAAGGGAGTTCGGGTTTAACATTTTACACGGTCCTTGTATAAACTCGGTTTGGTTCAACCTTTTTATTGACCCACATCCATGATCAAAGCTGTTCCAACTATTTAAAGCATCCAGCCGTCTCTTTTGTCTCAGTTGAGGGTCTAATGTTGCCTTGTTTTTTTTTTAAACATTCCAGTATGTTTTGAGGAAAATTTGGTTATTCTTTAACTTGCATGAGTATAAACTCTTTGTTCAGTCGTGTGTGTGTGTATATATATATATATATATATATATATGTATATAATCATACACATTGTGGTTTTGTCTCCAGTCAGGCTTCATAGAGTAAATGATCTGTGATCATCGACGTCCAGTGCGATCCTTCGGTATTGGTCTAGTGTGTCAGCATGAGGAGACAATGTCATCCACCCATTTCTTTTCAACCTAACCTCTTTATGTCAAGAGGGGGATGGTCGTGTGGGTGAATGGCGTCGTACCGAAAGGATTGTCTGTCTCGGTCTATGCTGGACCATCTCGTGTATTCTTTAAACACTTGTGTACAGTTATGAAAAATGGTGTAACCATTATATATGAGAAGCATTATTTGGCCAATTCCTAGCACATAGAACTGCGAGGTATAGGCTTTTACACCGTTTAGCTGTTGGACAAACCTATGGACTTAGTCATTCTAGTCGTGGCCATCTCTTATTTTTATGTACCTAGGACTGCATTGTCATATCTAATCTGTTAAGATTGTGGGTACTAATTTTTTAAAACACGAATCTACACAGTGGCTTGCGTGTAGTGTTTGTGTATGTATGTGTACACACACACACAGCTAATGTTTATTATTTTATCCAGATATGTTTAAATGTTTGGATAATGATGTTTTCACAGTTACTGTCTTTTTTTTTTTTAAATATTAATCTCAAACTACACACATGCCCATCTCCACGGAGTCACTCCTAGAAGTTGCAGCGAAATTTCTCGAATCACACCCTACTGTGTCGTTAAATAAGGAAAATCCCAATTTCTGTAAGTCCTCCGCGCCCCGAAAAATACCGGATGTTAACGACTGGATCTTATTAGCTTGGATCCTGTAGTCCTCCTGCTCGATCTCAGTTGTACAAAGCAACTAGATTTAATTTTAACTCGACCAAACTATAGAGTTGTTGTTTAACCCTGATGGAATATACCTGTGATCAAAGGCGTCCCGTCAGTGACCATCCTGTCTTATTGTTTGACGTGTCCTTTTATTAAACTCTTATGTGTGTAGTTATAGACTACAATCGGTTTACGATAGAAGGCGTATCTGCCGTGATCATCCCCTCTTTTTTTGATTATGTATTATTATTTCAGTTTAACATTATGTAATATATATATCCTTCAGTCACAGTCATTGGCTCGTAAATCATGAGGTTCCTACATAAGAGAAATAGGAGTGTGGTGAAAAGAAAAAAAAAAATATGAATGGACGACTTCACTGTGAGAATATTTTTTGAGTGAGTGCTTCTTATACACACATACACACCAGTGTTAGTGTATGTTCTGGTGTGAATGGCATTTCTAGATTTCCTTACGTAACTACACGAACAAGTGGTGAGGATGGGTCCCGGTTTTCTCTTCCGATGCTGGAATTGGCTTCCATTCTTTCTCTGTCTGTCTGTCTGTCTCTCTCTGCTGCTAACATTAAACGATTCGAAGTGGGTAGAAGAAATCGAGGCGGTGAAAGGTAGTTGGGAGCGGTATTCCAGATAAATAGATGATTAGGAAAGAAAAGCTGTAATTAATAATTTTTATTTTTTTTGTTTCCACCTTGAAAAGAATTATAAGCATGTTAATTTTTTTGTTTTGTTTTTGGGTTAGCTTTTATCTGTGCCCGATCGATTCATTATCAGCTGATTGCATGTGTGTAAGTAATATATGTTACACACTAAACAATCTATTATTATTATTATTTTTATTATTATTCTATACCTGAAATGTTATACTTCTGTTTTAATCTGTTTTATTTATATATGATTTTTTGAAATAGTTTATAACCGAAAAGGATGGTTGTGTCTTTCTCTCGGAGAAATATTGAAATATAAAAGGGAGAGAGTGAGAATTTAAATATAAAAATCATGGGAGATAGTTTAGTATGATTATAAGCTGGTTTAATATCCTGAAGCTAATGTGTAGATGTTTCTATATATTAAATAAAAGTATATGATGAAAAGAGAAGGCTGGCGGTTGCTAGGATTCAGTGTATGTAAGTTTCAATTGTTTTGTGATTTCGGACGAAGCTTTTTGTTCGGTTAGTGTGTTGTAACATTGTTACATATGTCGCTAGTTTGTTTCGGTCTTTACAGGCCAATGGCCCCGATCGAGCATATTTGTGGTCTGAGATATCTACCATCTCGTTTTATGATTTCTTTAATAATTTTTTCTTCTTATATAGTAAGTAACTGGGGACTATTATTGTCTAGTGTGGTTTTCGTTTTTTTGGCTGCTATTTCTTTCAGTTTAGTAAACGTAATAAGCACCCACGTTTTGCTCGTCGGTTTGCCGCATAAGTTGAAAAGCAGTTGGAGTCGACCCGTTTTCTTCTCTTTATATACACATGCGCCAACAATTCATAATCTACATTCTTTTCAATCTTGACAATGTTTTATATTAGGCCTTCCCCCATTGAAAGACGCTTGGTATGATTTAAAGGAAATTTGGTTGCTATTTCTAACCCGTCGCACAACCATTATCTTTCTCGTGAGCTTGTTTCTCTTTGTTATACGGTTTTTTTAAAAATCATGTTCGTCATTTGATTACGGCCATGCTGGGGAACCACCTTGAAAGGTTTAGACTTTTTAAAGTCTGATTACTTTATTCTGTGAGTCTCTTTTTGCCGAACCGCTAAGTTACGGGCTCAAAACACACACACACTCTCCCTCTCTCTCTGTTTCTGTCTTCTAAATCCGTTCAAAGCTTTGATCAACTCGGAGCTATTAGTAGCAGATAATTGTCCAAAGCGCCATGCAGTGGGATTGAACCTGAAACCATTGTGGTAGGGAGGCAAACTTACCACAGAGTCCCGCCTGCGCCCTGTTGTTGGTTTCTAAAACGAAATAAAACTTAAGACCTGGTGGAAAAGTCTCTCAAGTTTCCAGTGGTTGGCTCCGTCCCTGCCAAGTATTCTATATTGATTGCTATTATTAATATACTATTGGTAGTGCTTAGTTTCATCAATTGCCTGCTTCGGCTTTCTCTCTCTATAATAGCAATTGTCAGTTTAGAAAAACATTGCTTTAAAGCTAATTGAAATAATACCTTCAACTTCCTTCTTCCCATTCATATTTGCATCAGGAAAGGTTAAGTTTCGCTTTGTATAGAAATAAATGTATTGGGGAATAACCGTATATTGTGGTTTTATTCAGACAGCATGTATATAATATATATGTGCATGATATGGTTGTCTGGATTTCTCAATAGGCACTAGTACAAAAGGTATGATATTAAAGCAAGACCGGTATCTTCTGTTAAGTTCATTGAAGCAATACTTGGCTATCTCTCTCTCTTTCTCTCTCTCTCTACATGATCGGTCGACCTGTTAGAAACAACAGCCAAAGCCGAATAATGTTTAAGCTTGAAAAACAATCAATTGATGTAGGCGATACATAATGTCTAGATTGGTGTTGTTGTTGGTTGAAAAACCAATGGCTTGTTCTTCATGGGCCCAGAGCTGCAAATCTGGGGGAAATTATCAAGATTGTAGGTTAGGCACCTTTTTTTTAGTTTGATGTAGAAATAGGTCTGAGAAAACTTTTTCTTTTTTTTATCTTTTGATACTTGCCAAGAGTATTGCAACCATTTTAGGGAATTTGGCGGGCCTGGAATTTTAATGCCCTTCCCTCTTTCCTCAAAAAGCTCACTAAGGTTATCCAAGAAAACTGACCGGGATAGTTTTTTTTTTTTTTTTTTAATACTAATCCAGCGAACCATTCTAGTATATAACATGTAAAAATATGATTAAGAAGATTGTATTTTTAGCTATTTTGCTGCTACTGTAAAAGAAATTGAAAAAAAAGAAAGAAAAAAAACTAGAACTCCCCCCCCCCTTTTGTTACGTATCTGGGCGGTTCAATGAACTTTGTTTTGCAGTATATAGATCACCTTGTTGTTGCTTGGGTTTGCCAGACCTGTCTGACTGAGCTCTATTATTCGTTGTTTTAGAATATCGTTTTTAAGTTACATCTTAAATGTTTTACAAATGAATCTGTATCTAATGAACAATATATATACGTGTGTGGTTGTGTGTGTGTGTGGTTTTTAAAAAACGTTTAAGATATGTAGTTTCGAAGTTTGTCAATGTTCTTGATAAAAAAAAAAAATTAAAAAAAAACTATCTGGAATTAAGCCAGTTTGTTTGTAGTGCAGTAATCGCCCACCAGCTTCTTGTCTTTTTTGTTTTAAGTATCCAGTAGTTTACGGACATTTTCGTTCGTCTACCAGTTTTGGTGTATGGAGGCATTTATTTAGAGCTTTCTTAATGATTTTAATCAGCTTCTATTTATAGGCAGGACGAACTAGAAGAAAAGTGAAATAAATGACAATTGCTCTCTTTGGTCAAAGAATCAGTTCTGTTTCCAGAACTTTCACCCACCTGCCCCCCCCTCTCTCTCCTGTTTTAGGAGTGTTCTGTTTAAAGTTATATTTGCAGTTTATACTGCATTAGACATCAGTATCTTGTTTATTGATTTCCACGTTTTCTTTTGTATTCTTTTTTTTTTTTGTTGTTGCTGCTACCACCCTGGGTTGGATGATTGAGCCAATTTTTTTGCCAAGTCTGACTTGCAGGTATTTTACAACTGGATGCACTTACAACACCACCTCTACTCAACCTTGAACTGAATGGTTTCGTCATTATCTCTTTTTCAGTCAGTTTTGTCTTTCTGTTGGGTTGTTTGTCCAGCGGTCAAGATTTAAATGCTGCTTTGGGTCAGCAGTCATAATTGTGCTGACTCATTTCTTGTGTGAATTGCCATCTTATCTAAACTGGCACTGGGTAATTTTGGTCTACTAGTTCTTGGCTTTGCAGTTTCAAAAGACCCTAAACCTTTTTTGATATCTGGGCCAGATCCAAAACCTGGACTTTTTTTTAGGGGGCTGCACCAAAAAAAGTAAAGCACAAGTCAAAGAAAAATTTATAGAGAGAAGACTGTTGGGGGACTAGGAGAAGGATGCTTGAGGGCTGCCTGTGGCTCTGAGATCCACAGTTGAGAACAGCTGCCCTAAAGTCTACCAATGGCCTCTGGTCATTCAACCTGCTAGAAATAGCAGTCAAGTCACACTTCTCTCAAATAAGAGGACATATTAAATATGTAGGCCTATTTATGTTTCCCTCTTCCCACAACCAAAAAGGAAAAAGAGATTAAAGACAAGATGGTCATGATTGCAGTGACTTAATTCATAGTTGTGCTCAGTCAACCCAAATCCAAACAATATAGTTGCAGGTGCTGGAGAGAGATCTGTCTTTACAGAAATGTGATTGTCCCATGAGGTTTGAAAAAACGTATTGCTTTGGTTTTCCTACAATGGAAGTTTGAGGTAGAAAGGGCAGTTTGCTCAATGTATTTCCTAATTTGTCAAAGTTAAAGTTGGTCTTGGTTACTGACATAGTTTCCATATTAATTTTGATTCTATGTGAATGTCTTTTGAGAGGCCTTTTGACCTTTCAAATCTTATCAGTATGTTGGAGCTTATGTAAGTATATCTAATATACGTAACTGAAATACTGTCAGCCTTTCCTTTCATCACATATTGCACTCTTAGAAATAACATATAAACCCTGCCACCTTAATTTAAGGGACACACTGAACAGTCATAGTCATCATTCAAGTTTTATTTTTCCATTGCTGGTTTGGATTAGACAGTTATGACAATTTAGTCATACATAATCCTACAAAAAAGTAGGATTCTATATGAGAGAGTGCTGAAAAGTTCCTGGCTTTAAGGGTATTGTGAAAGGCCTGGTTGGAGGCCCAATCTTCCAAGTTTTTTTTTTTTTACAGGGTTTAGAAAAACTGAAGGACCACTGCAATAAATGTGTGAATCTGAGATGTTGAATAAAATCATAATTAACTGATTTTCCTGTATTTTCTTTTACCCAAAGCCAAGAACTTTTCAGTAACTCCTTAGTGTATATATATATATATATATATATATATATATATATATATATATATGTATATATATATATGAGGATTGTTTCTTTTTGCCAAACTTTTAATGGGAATGTAAGAAAACCAACACCAGTCTTCAAGTGGTAAGACAAACACATAGCTGTGTGGTTAAGAAGTTTGCTTTTCAACTGTGTAGCTTTGGGTTCAGCCTTGCTGTATGGCACCTTGGACAAGTGCTTCCTATAGCTCTTGTGAGTGAATTTGGTTAAATGAAACAAATAAACTTGCCCTGTATGTGTATATATGTATACACATTTGTCTGTAAATATTTACAAAACTACAAAGCTGTGGATGTTGATCTCATTGGCTGCAATTGGTTGTTGACATTTCCTGTTGACAAATTCTGTGATTTTGAATGCTTTTGAAATCTTTTACTTGAAAAAAAAGGTTAGAGTTGACAAAAAGTGCATTTGGCTGTAAAAATCCTGCTTCAGATTCCTCCCATCTAAGCCAAAATAGCATGGAAAAAAGTCAACGTTAAATGATAAACTAGATATTAAATGAAATCAATGATATACGGCAGGCTTCTGCAAAGTTTCTATCTACCAAATTCGCTCACAAGGCATTGGTCCTCCTGGGTCTATCGTAGAAGACACTTGCCCCAAGGTGTTGCACAGTGGGATTGAACCTAAAACCATGTAGTTTCTAAGTGAACTTCTCTAACCCTTGAGGATTTAAACCAGTTGTATCCAACCAAAATATTCTGTTTTATGTTCAAACGAGCCTGATCTGACCTCTCATACTTCCTCTACAATGTCATTCTATAAATAGTCACATCATTGAAATCTCAAAGCTATGAGAGAGAAAGGCATGATTAATTCAAAACAATATGAACAAATAAGCATTGCATTTGACAGTAATCTGAATGCTAAAGGGTTAATGCCTTATATTGTGCCAGTGGCATGTAAAAAGCACCACCCAATCGTGGTCGATGCCTGGCCCCTGTGCTAGTGGCACATAAAAAAAAGCACCCACTACACTCTTGGAGTGGTTGGCGTTAGGAAGGGCATCCAGCTGTAGAAACCTTGCCAGATCAGACTAGAGCCTGGTGCAGCCTCTTGGCTTCCCAGACCCCAGTCAAACCATGCCAGTATGGAAAACGGACGTTAAGCAATGACGAATATAGACACATGTAGATTCACATATATGTACATGCATGCATATATATTTATGTTAAGCCCCTCCCTCTCCCATGGGAGTGATTTTGTGAGAGATTTGGCTATTTGTAGCAGGTGAAGTGACCATGTAAGTGCTTCTCTTTGCCTGTCTTGTAAAAGTACCCAATCTCTTAACACTATGAAGTGAGTGAAGAATAAATGTAGATTACTGATTGAATTATGCAGCTTATTCTACCATTCTAGATAATACATGCATCACTTAAATTGCATAACTGTGGTTTATCTTCTGCTGCTGCTTGTTTTTTTGATCTGGATATAAAACTGTTTGCACAATGTTGTGTCTGATGTGTGTGGTACAGCACTTTGGCAATAAGTAGGTTATCCACTAAAGCATTCCAGTAAAGGAGTCTCTCAGTTGCTCAGTCCAAATGAAAGAGCAACCAGTTTTACCCCTTAAAGGAATAATTAATCTTTGTGCTAGAAATAGCTGAATTTCCCACAACTTGCATCGTATTGTGTTTACGAGGAAAGATCCCACCTCCTTCTAGATACACTGTCAGGAAATGCAAAAGACAGGATGGTCATGGCTGGAACGATTTTGATTACATTGTGTGTGTGTGTGTGATGACAAAGAGTTCACTTAGAACAAGACAATTACAACCTTCTTTGGTCGTCTCTTGTTTCACAATGGTGTTTGTTTATAATTTGGTGATTAAATCCTTTTGAATGACTTGCCCTCAGTTTTAATGACTTGACTTGAACAGAACCGATTGAGTGTTGGTGGCCATAGAGTGAGGGGAACTTGTTTAGCTCCAATTCAACCCTTGATCAAGAAGACCTATGGCCAAAAGCCAATCTAATCTCTTGTACATTCTCCTGTTATCTAAGATGACCTTGTGTCTTCTGTAAGATAATTATGTGTGAGTAGGCTGTTTTTTCTAGCGGATCAAGTCACCATGTAGAGAGTCTGTGAAGGTTAAACAGATCCTATGTATTAAAGCATTTCTCCTTCCTTATCTATAAAGACCTATGATGTATTTTCTGTTTAATGTGTTTGTCCTCGCAGTTTCTGCTTCCCGACAACAATTAACAGAGTATGACATTCATTAACTGGTAAATCATCTAACGACTGGTTTCAAAAAAAAAAAAAAAATTAGTGTTTTTAATTTCACATTTCGATGTTAAAGCTGGTTTCCACTTTAAAATAAGGACGTTTTATTTAAGGGCCTTTAAATTTAGTATAAACATATTTCAGTTTGTGTGTAAAACCAGAAAGGTAACCTGTTTGATTAAAAAAAAAAGTTCTGTTCATTGTTATCAATAAACTTTGATTTATTTTAACCTCTGATCAATCTTGATTGAGCAGAACTACGTGTTCCAACTGTGACCTTATAATCTTTATTCTCACAAATGGTTGTAGCTAGGGTCATATCTGGTTCTTCTTTTTTAAGATGGCAGGCTGTGTTTTGAGGGAAGCAGGCCTGCTATTTCTAGAATCTTCCTCATTGGTTCATCTGTGAACTTGTACAAGCATCTGCTGCTACAATTCCAAAATTAAGTTCTGAATTGAATTGTCCATGTAAAATCATAGGGCCAAGGATGTGGTTTGGGAGAGCTGTAACTGTTATGTCTAGCATTTTGATCTGCTGCTAGATATAGTTCTTTGGTTGGCTATTAAATCAAGCTCTAACCCTTTAGCATTCACATTACTCTATCAAATGTAATGCTTTGTTTTGACTGCACAGCTTTGAGATTTCAATGATGTGATTGGTTATTTTTAGATTGATGTTGTAGGGTAGGTATAAAAGGCCAGATCTGGCCGATTTGAGCATAAAACAAGTCGAGTATTTTGGCTGGATACGACTGGTTTAAGTGCTAAAGAGTGGGGAAAAAAAAACAAAGAAGGGCAACTGGAATTCCCTTGGTTAAGTTAAGGACAAACTGTGGTCAGTGGGACTTCCTGAATGGTATGCCTGAGAAGTGCTTTCTGCTTGATGATGTCAGGTTTTGAAAAAGGGTTGTTTTGCTTAATCCACAACTGTACCACCTCAGGTTACTTGTCCACTTCGATTACAGTTAACTGGGAGCCTTAAAAGATCACTATAGGGTTTAAAGGGAGCCGGACTGACAAGGCAGTACTAATTATTGTGGAAGGCTGTTGGGATTGGCAAAAGTGTTTCAGGCGCAAATAGTCTATCTAGTTTCATGTTCGAACCAGTCAGGTCCAGCCTCTCACACCTACTTTACAATGTCATTCTAAAACGATCGTATCGAAATTTTGAAGCGAAGAGATAATATATGATTAGTTTAAAACAATGGGAAGAGATAAGCTTTACATTTGACAGTAATCTGAGTGCTAATGGATTAGGGCACTAATAGGTATTTGGTGCAATTTTATCAGAACAAATAGGACTTTTGATGAACAACGGAGCATCTTTTAGAAAGAACTGCTAAATTTCCTTCAAATCACATCCTACCATCTTAACCCCCCCCCCCCAAGAAACAAAAGACAAAAAGCACATTGAATAATATGGTCCTGAGTTCACTGCACATAGGGAAAGCAAGATGGGATGGTCACATTTGTAGTGGCTTTGATCACAAATCTTCTCTACCAAGTTTGATAAGTTGCTAAATGACATATTATCAAGCCAACAAGAAAACAACTATCTGGGAGTGATTTGGCTGCTATGCTTGAAATAGCAGCCAAATCATTCCTTTGTGTTTTAAAACACAGGATGACATATTGGCCAAATGTAGTCCTAGATGTACAAGACAGGATGTTTGATGTCTAAACACATTTGACCATAGAAGCTGTTCAGTCAAGGTTGACTTGTGATTAAACAATTTTATTATTTAGATAACATTTTCTTTGTAATTATTGAAAACGTTTTTGGTTTATTGACTGTTTTATCTGTATTTTCCGTCTGCCATGGCAGGATGGATGTTGACTATAGAGAGAAAATAAAATAATTGTTTGAATTTCCTATTTAAAAAAATGGTAGGGGCAGTGGGCAACATAATAATGTTCATTGTTAGAAAACGTTGTTCAACAAATTCTCTCGTTTAGGTTATGAGTAATGTGTTATTAAATATTAGAATTTGAAGTGATTGATTAAGAAGTGTAGCATGGCCAAATAGGGAAGAAGTCTGCTTTGCAATCACAAAGCCTGAAATTTGATCCCATTGCAGGTTATCTTGGGTTGATGGAAACTATAAGGAAGCCTATCAGATGGACTGTACCTGTAATTCAGTGTAACACTGTCATACAATATTACATTGATTCATCCTGATTATCTTTTACTTATTTCAGTCATTAGACTGTGGCCATGCTGGGGTACTGCCTTGAAGAATTTATAGTCAAATGGATTGCCCCTGTGCTTATTTTTAAAAGCCTGGTACTTATTCTATTGGTCTCTTTTGCTGAACCAGTAAGTTATGGGGATGTAAACACACCAACACTGGTTGTCAAGTGATAATGAGGGCGCAAATACATAGATATATACATGGGCTTCTTTCACTTTCCATCTAGCTTTGGTCAGCCTGAGACTATCATAGAAGGCATTTGTTCTAGATGTCTTGCAGTGGGACTGAACCCAGAACCATGTAATCAGGAAGCAAGCTTCTCACCACATACTCATGCCTGCGTCTATGTTAATAATTCAAACAGATGCCTGTGGAATACTCTGCCACTTACATGCTAATTCAATGAGTAGGTAATTCAGATGGTTGTCAGAATAGATTGAAATCCCATTTTCTGGTCGTTGCAGATGTTTAAGCCTAGTCAGCCCCCAAATTAACAAACCTTGGAACACGTGTTCCCATCTCTCTCTTCATCTGGTCTTTTATTGGGTGTATTAAGGATTAACCCTTTTAGCATTCAGATTACTGTGTCAAATATATTGCTTCTTTACTCACATGGTTTAAGATTTTGATGATGTGACTTCATTGTTAGAAACAGATTGTAGGTTAGGTGTGAGAGGTCAGATTTGGCTGGTTTGAACATATAACCACTGAAATATTAGGGTTGGATATGGTTTAAATGCTTAACCCTTTAGCATTTAAGCTGGCCATATCCGGCCCAAATATTCTGTTTTCAATTCAGACTGGCCAGATCCAACCTCTCAACACCTACTTAACCATGTCATTCTAGAAATATACAATCACATTGTTGAGATCTTGAAGCTATGAGATAATGCATGATTAATTCAAAACAATGCAAATAAATGTTACATTTGCCAGAGTAATCTGACTGCTAAGGAGTTCAAGGGTTAAAATATCCCATGAGATTTTATTTCAAGCAGGTTGAGTGCAATCATCATCATCATCATCATCGTTTAACGTCCGCTTTCCATGCTAGCATGGGTTGGACGATTTGACTGAGGACTGGTGAAACCGGATGGCAACACCAGGCTCCAATCTAATTTGGCAGAGTTTCTACAGCTGGATGCCCTTCCTAACGCCAACCACTCAGAGAGTGTAGTGGGTGCTTTTACGTGTCACCCGCACGAAAACGGCCACGCTCGAAATGGTGTCTTTTATGTGCCACCCGCACAAGAGCCAGTCCAGGGGCACTGGCAACGATCTCGCTCGAAAACCCTACAAGGCCAGTCAGGCGGTACTGGCAACGGTCACGCTCAGGATGGTACATCTTATGTGCAATATGTTTAAAAAGTGAAGAAACAGTGATGTTTCTAGGCTGAATTCTTTTGTTTGGAATCATTAGTATTGTCTTATCTCATGACATGGTTTTTCTCAATCCGTCGTGGACACCCTGTGACTCATGGGACTTTCTGAATGGCACGCCTGAATATTTTTAGTAATGTTGTCCGCCTGATAATGAGCTGTGTCTCATGCAACCCACTTCTTGGAAAAGGTTATTCATGCCAGTTATATATTAATAGATTTTCTTAACGTTGTCACGCTTTGTAATTACTGTCTTTCTGAATTTATTTTACTGTTTTTGCAGATAGTTTGATTTAAAACTTCTTAACACTGGTTTTATTCCAGTTTACATCTGGTGGTTATTGTTTTTAGCAATGAACTTCTGGTCCTGTGTGAGGAGGAGGAGAATGAGGAGTATGCAGAGAGATTAGTTTAATAACTGGCAAGGTTATACACCAAGTTTAACCATCTATAAATTAACATGAAAAATATTCAGCAGCTAATTGGAAATTGGATTTAAATCTGAAAATGTATAAATCTTGTTGATAATTTGTCTGGATTAGTGTCTTGTTTAATTGATAAAGCACCTTTATCTTCAAAGCGTCAACACTCTGGCTTCACTCCTGGAATCTGCTGCAGTATTACTGTAGACATTTGGAATTGACAATTATGTGATTTTGGAGTCAATCCCAGTAGTAGACGGAAACTGTGTAGAAGCTTGTTAAAGAGGCTTGTTCCAGTTCTTGGCTCAGTTTAACACTTTCATCTGGTCCTTGGATTCCTTTGGTGGAATCCTCTTTAAGTTTCTGATCTGGGGAATAAATCCCTCCCTTCCTGATTAAATCATTAAAAAAAAATAGACTGGGTTCTGGATGGGCTGATGTACTTGTAGTATATCCTTTAGTTGGGTTTGATCCAATAAATTAACCAGACTTTATACTATGACCACTTGTTTTCCTTTCAGACTTACAATTCCTAGGACCATATTTATTCCCCTTCCCTTTATAGACTGTCAAGTGTGGTTTGAGAGATTTCCGTATTCTTGTAGGACAAGTGAATAGATAGAGCCGTCCTTGTTAGCTCACATGGAGGCTCATTTCTTCTTAGTGTTTTCAAAATCTGCAAAACAGAGAATTGGAGAAGTAGAAGTTGTTTAACCCTTTAGTGTTCAAATTACTGACAAGTGTAAAGCTTATTTGTTCATAATTATGTGTTATCTCATAGATTTGAGATTTTGACGATGTTTAGAATGATGTTATAGGATGTGTGTGTGAGACTTTTTCTGGCCAATTTGAACATACAACGGGAGGCATATTTGGGCCGGATGTGCCGGTTTAAATGCTAAAGGGTTAAAAAGAAAATGTGACATTTGATGGGTGAAGTTACTAAAGTAGCACAGATTCTCTTACTACACAGACAATGACTCATTCCCTTTCATTGCTACGAATTGCGAAAATATCATCGTATTGTGCATTAGTTGTAGGTGGATGATATCAATCTTAAAGGATAGGTCGGTCTGAATAGGAAGAAAAATTAGGGCCTATGGGAGCTTTCGGAGATTACTTAATCTAAGATTAAGATTAATCTCGTGTTTGAGAAAACTGGAAGTTAATATTGTGTGGAAAATACATGGCAAGAAGCACCACAGGATGGTTGTTCTTGGAATAATGTTTAAAACATTGTTTCCTTATTTCTAAGGAGTGAGGTAGATGGATAATAAAAAGAAGGGGAATAATGGTTAACCAGGTTAGTATGACTGCAACTGTGGAAGTGGTCCAAGATGAAATGGTTTTGAATGCAAAGAAGTGTTTTGCTTAAATCAGTCCTGATGAAGTAGACCTTGCAATCGAAGCCATTCTGGTCATAACCATATTGTCTTTGTGTATTTAGGATTATATTATGAAACCTGATTTTTTTTTTCTCTAAAGATAAGGTATGATTTAAGAATGTGGTGTTGATGTGAGATTATTGATGAGTTTTTTTAAAATTTTTTATTAGAGCAGTGCTCAATTTTAGGGAATGTGAGGCACCTTGGGCAAGTGTCTTCTACTATAGCACTGGGCTGACCAAAGCCTTGTGAATGGATTTGGTTGGTGGAAACTGAAAGAAAAGCCTGTGGGTTTGTGTGTGTTTGTATCTCCTTGTCTTGACATCTAATTAGGTGTAAATGAGTGTCACTCATACAAGCAGTGTCATTTCTACAAGAACGTCTGGCCAGGGGAGGAAAATATTAACCTTGCTTGGAAATGGGTAAAGGTTGATGACAAGAAGGAATTTGGCCATAGAAGATATACATCAAATAAACTCAGCCCAACCCATGCAAGCATGGAAAAGTGGACTTTAAATGAGTTGATCGGCAGTTAATCAAGGCTGAACTGTTTCCTTAAAATAGAAAGCCTGTTTAGCAGTCTTGATTTTAATATAATGCATATTATGATATCGATAGTTCAAAAATAAATTTTCAATTATTTTATTAAAGTTTTCTGATTTAAAAGTACAAGATTTTATATAAAAAAAAGAAGCAAAAACAGTCAAATATTTTGAAGGTCAAATCTACATTTGTGTTAAAAGCTTTATTGCAAATATTGTCTTTCATGAAAATCTCATTCTGATAAACTATCCAATCTATCTGTTATTTGGTGTAATTAGATTTTTACTTGTGGGCATCCATTGTATTATAGAATTGTCTAAGTTGCATGCTCACTACCAAGCAATCAATACCATGTTAGTTTACAGACCTTGTTGGTTATGCTTTTCTTGAAATCATGATCTTGTATGTCAAAACCGTTATATTTCTTTCTCTCCTTCCCTCCCCTCAACATTCTTCATGGATAATTAGCTTTAAACCAATCTTTTTCATGTACACATATCTAATAAACTGTATTGTTTATTAAACTTTTGATCATCATAGTAAGTCTTGTATTCTCAAGACTTGTTTCAAACTTCGTTATCATTGGCATTAATTCCAGCACTGAATCAAATTAGGTAATAGAATTGGTTTGTTACTACAAACTATGCCTGCCGTAACCTTTGGTCTTAAGCTGCTCTTAATATCAGCTGTCCAGTACACTTAATACCAATGTACTTTATGTACCTATTAGAGTTGTATTACCTACATACTTAACTCTGCTTCTTATGAAGTTGGTCTGTAAAAAAAATGTTACTATTATTAGTTTCATACAGATTTTCTCCTTAATCTCTTCGTTTTGATGTCTACAATGAAATCAGAGAAAAGTTCTCATGGGTGTATACATTTCTAAGTTTATGGGGTTGACATTGAAGGGACAACATGATAATGGAATACAGTCGGTCCTCTCAATATCTTGCATATGGAATCCTGTTCTTCAGGTCCTAAATTTAGTTCACTGATAATGCATTCTTTTGTATATCAGTTTCTTTAACATTTACAATCCTCTGGAGATATATGAAACTCAACTACTACCATCATCTATTGTCAATCTTTCTATAATCGACTCGCTAGATAGAGCAGCTAAATTCCTTCATGGAAAATGTAGGCTTAGGTATACAAAAAGGAATAATCTTGGTTAAAATACCATTAGTCATTGTGATAAACCGTTGACCTTTTTCTTTTTCTCATAAACCTTGTCTAGTCTTTCCTCTGTTTCTGTCACATCAGCTTTCATGGCAAGCATGCTGTTTTCGTTAATGCTAATTTTAACTGTTGTATTGGTTAATTCGAAAATAATCAATAACTGAAAGCTTTTTTTCTGTTGTTTCTTTTTTTTTTCTTCTTTTTTATTATTATCTGTATCTTCTACAAATAATCCTTTACTGCCTTGACTTACCTGTCTTGTTTTCTTTGAGTGCTTACTCATGTTTCACCAACCTGTATGGCTGGCATTCCAATTTAGGTAGGCTGGTGGCAGTGATTCTCTTACTACTGCTCTTTTATGTAGCAACTATACAGACTGCTTTCCTTTGGCAATTGTCTCTTGTCAGCTTTGCCTCTACCATTGTGTATTCGTGTACTCAAGGTACCCCACTAAATTGACATTATCAATGTTTCACAGTTGCTTTAAGAATGTTTTAAAAGTTTTACTTTACTCAGCAACATTTACCTTGTTCCTCTAAAGTATAACTTTTACCTTGTTTCATTCTTTAAGGCTTTGGCCAAGGCACTGCCTCAAAGGGTTTAGTCAAAGAATTTGACCCCAGTACTTTTCTTTTAAAACCTGATACTTATTCTATTGTTTTATTGATCTCTTTTTGTTTAACCCTTTTGTTACC
This sequence comes from Octopus bimaculoides, assembly GCF_001194135.2. Classification (NCBI taxonomy): domain Eukaryota; kingdom Metazoa; phylum Mollusca; class Cephalopoda; order Octopoda; family Octopodidae; genus Octopus; species Octopus bimaculoides. Next base: position 5,742,975 of record NC_069005.1, on the reverse strand, counting down.
ATATTTCTGTTGAGATGCTCTGTGTTTCTTTCAATTATTTTAAATATAACGCTAGTGTTAGGAACATAAATTCTGGCTTGGTGGAAGATTTTAATTCAAAACTTATGGAAATAAGACATTTGTACTCAGAGCCAGTTGGGTTTGTACTCAGAGCCAGGCGGGTTGGTAACGAAAGGGTTTACCCACTAAATTTTGGGAACATATAAATAAACCAACACTGGCTGTCAAGTGGTGGTAACATAGATTCATACATGCTTCTTCCAGTTTTTGCCTAACAAATTCATTCATGATTTTACAGGACTGTCGGTTTGATATACAAAATCCTCCATTCTAAAGTTTTATGATACCATTGACTCTGGCTCCATTATCTGTAATTAGAATTAATGATATATTTCTTATATTGATTGAAAATCTACCGCATAGATGTCTACCAATGCAAATGAATAAATCTTTAGACTACTTTTTAGGATCCTAACCTGTTAAAATTTGGGTTTAACCCTTTTGTTACCATATTTCTCTTGAGATGCTCTGTGTTTCTTTTAATTAATTTTAAATATAACAGAGTTTAGTGAAATAACTAAGCTAATGTTAGGAACATAAATTGTCACTAAGGTTTGGGGAAAGATTTTAATTCAAAACTTATGAAAACAAGACATTTGTACTACAGAGGCGGTTTCAGGCGGTTTGGTATCGAAAGGGTCCAAGGCTGTAGTAGTCCTGCTCTGCTTAATGACTATTTCATGCTGAAAGCACCAGTTCTCATCTGATCACCAAAGTTAAATGTTGAGCCTAGTTCGTACCTGGATGGTTGACTGCTTTGGATACCCAGGTGTTGTGAGCATCTATTTAATGCAGTGCCCTTACATGGCTACAGTCTGATGACTGAAACCAGTAAAAGATAATTCATTAAAGAAGTTACGAGCAATTAAGCTTAAGACGAAGCATCCAAGAAAGACTGGTGGGGGGGGGGGCAGTCTTTCCTCAAAATACTATTAAGGTATATGATGGCTGGTTTATTTATATTTCCTTACATGGACGTTAAATGATGAAATGCATTATAAAGTTAGGAACATTTTTGTTTACCAGTTGAAAAAAGATTGAACACCTAAAGCAATTTACCAAACGACCATTTTAAAAGAAACAAACTCGTAAGATAACCCTTCTTTTTCAAGATTAAAGCATTGATTGAATATAAAATTTAATGTAATTTAATGAAAGGTTATTAAATAAAGCCAAAATTATCCAATA
>NC_069005.1:5729314-5741557 GCF_001194135.2 Octopus bimaculoides | reverse complement strand
TACAATCAGTATCTGTAAAATTATAGGTGCAGGCTGAGTGGTAAGAAGTTTGCTTCTCACCTACATGGTTCTGGGTTCAGTCCCACTGCATGACACCTTGGGCAGGTGTTTTCTTCTATAGCCTCAGGTTGACTAAATCTTTGTGAATGGATTTGGTAGACAGAAACTGAAAGAAGTCCTGTGTGTGTGTGTGTGTGTGTGTGTGTGTGTGTGTGTGTATACCTTCTTGTCTTGGCTTTGTGCATTGAATGATGGTTGTAAATGATTGTCACTATCACACAAGCAGTGTCAGCGTCATTCATTTCCAATATTCTGCAATCTCTGGATTTGGGGAAATATTACCTTGCTTGGAAACAGGCAGGGCAGGTAGCTGTGGAAAATATGCCTCAAATAAACTCTGTCTGACCCTTGCAAAACGGAAAAGTGGGTGTTAAAATGAAGATATAGTGTTGCCTGGTGAAATTGGAAATTTCTCTATTATATTACATATTAGTTTGAATTGATGTTTTTTTTTTTTTATGTCACCCAATCCAGTAGCCCAATAATTGCTTCCAACTTCAAATCTCTGACTACACAACCCTCTAACTACATAGCTGATAAGGCAAACATGATCTTTACTGGTCATTGCTATGCTTCCCGGTATCTATGTACAAATAGTTATTTTAGCAGTCAATATGGCCTGTTGATTTCCTGGTCTGAGAAGCAACGAGATCACCAAAGCCCTATTGCATTCTAATGCTACCAAGGAATATCAGACTAGTAATTTAACCATTACAGCTGCAACCATAACAAGGTCACTGATAATGGAGTGTTTTAATTTGTGTGTGATTAATTTAATGGGGTTCTTGTATTACAGACGTTTGTAGTGTCTTTCCTATATTATAGTATGTTGCACTTCTCTCTATGGTAAAATAAAGACAAAGAAAAAATTTAAAAAAAAAGCATTTTCTTAATAAAAGATATAAAACAATAAAATGTGTTATTACCTTTCTTTGACATTTTAAAAGATACTTTTTTGGGGTATTGTTTTATTTCTTTATAGAATATAAGAAGTTTCTTTAAGTAATGTCTTTTAGATTTAATGTTTGTTATTTAACTCTATTAAATTTCTTCACTTTTCTCTTTTTGCAGGAACTGCAGGATTTAGGTCGAGATCCTCCAGCTCAGTGTTCTGCTGGGCCCGTTGGCGATGATTGTACGTATCTGTCAGTGGTTTTTATTGAAACTCTAAACTAATCAATAGATGTCAGCTTAGCTTAGTGAAAAACTCTTGAAATAGAAAGCAAATTTAATTTCTTTAATCTTATTTTAATTTGCACAGTGGAAGTGTGCCAACGTTCAAGATTAAACTCAACATCTTTTGTGAATCTGCTAGTTCTAATTGGTCGAAGTCATATGTACATACAATCATACTATGTTTTGTCTTTATATTTTACTAAACATGTGAATAATTTGATTGAACATTTAAAAATGGTAGATGATTTCCCCACCCGCCCAATATAAAAAAATTTCTGTAATAACATTGGGTGGTGCAAAATGTGCAGAATGAAGAAATACTTTTTCTTATTTTATATATTAGAAAGTATATTCTTAGCTGGGCAAAAATAGACAAGAAATGCTCAATAAAATTGTAGATATCTTTTTAACATTATATAAAAACCTCTCTCTCTATATATATACTGATAGCCCAGAACAGCTGCTTAACTTTATAGTGTCCATACACCACTAATACAACTTGCACATAACCCACCAGGCACTCTTCTACTCTCATACACATTCTGATTGTATCTAATGTAAGGCCTGGCTAGTTGCCTGTTAGGAGGACCTCACTTTTCTATCATTTGTTTACTGAAATGATCTTGGCTCTTCTCTCTCTCTCTCTCTGCTATCCTCAACTTACATTTCTACAGTGTCCTTGCTTCTCTTGTAAGCATTACTGTCTTTCTCTCTCTCTCCTCTATTTTCATGTAATCTCTCTTCCACTAGAACTCTTCTAGCCATCTTTTCTCTTCAGTTACTCATCTACCCCTGTATAAACTGAACATTAGTTACCGTATTATCTTTGTTTTAAGAGGTGTGGTGGTGGCCTGTAAATGGGCTCTGAGCATTGTTCTTCCCCTTCGCTTATACATTATCCGGTATGAATTCACTTTGTAGGGATCTGGTCCTGGTTAACAATTGTCTCTTTTTATGCCCTAGCAGTAATTAGCAATAACTACACTCCGCCATTGAGTATTGTAGTGTCTACTGGCTGCATGAAAGTCAAATCCAGCCATGACAAAGACCGTATTCTCTGAAAAGGGTCTCCAATTGTACTCAGTAGAGAAATTCTGGAAGAAACTAATCAAAAATATTTTGTACCTTGGTATTTTGATGTTACTTTCTCTGCCGTTATTTATGGTAAAGATGAGCCAGATGTCTACATCAGCCGAGTGTGTGGGTTATTGCCAAAGGTGACTTTGATTGAAATCAGAGATCCACATAGTTACCAAAATTTGCATCTTCTAACTGATCATTCACCCCATTCTGCTCTACAGCTGTAAGACATGGCCAATAGGAGTGGTAGACTCACGCAGGCTGGAATTATTTGGCCACTTTTGCCGTGGCACAGTTTTTGTGTTTGTGCTTTGGACAAAGACTTTCACTACTGCTGGATTAATTCCTTCTCACGCCTTTTGCCGAAAGGGTGTCTTTATTGGTTAATCGTATAATTTGTCATCCATGGGGGGTGATTCATCCATGACGCAGTTGTTCTAGAACTCCTTCTTGGTTGGTAGAAACAGTAAGATAGGTAGCTGAAAATGTGAATTGGTATGATTAAGTTGGATCTTCATTGGATCTCTGGTCCTTGCATGTATGGTGTCTGCTGTTGGAAGCACGACTGGTTGATGATTTGTGATCATTGGGTGTGGTTGTTTTCTGTGTGCATTGATATGGATTCATTGATTGGAGTCGGCTCAAAAGGTGAATGACAACAGAAGTATACAATCAATGCAATCTGCCTCAAATACATGAGGAGGTCTCTATGTGGTTGCTCCACTTGCCAAAAATGGCAGCTGTATCTCTCTCAGATCATACTCAACTGTCTTAACCATTTTAATACAAACCCACCTGAAACTGTTCTATGATATGAGCTTTCTGTTTTAAAGGATCTTAATTTAATCCTTTTAGGTTTATCTTCCAAACAACAACTTAATAATGAATAATTTTACTAAATTCTTCCTGATTTTCAAACTGAAACAAAATCTGTATTTCAACAGAAATAAATTTACAAAAGGGATACCATTGATCATAGGCCTGTACTAATTGGGGTTAAGCTTTTTTTTTTTTTTTTTTTTTTTTTTTTTTTTTTTTGTATGAAGTGGTTTCAAGCATGGTTGTGTGTTGAGGAAATTCACTTTGCAACTATGATTTTTGGTTTGGTTCCACTGCCTTGCAACTTGGGGGGCAAGTGTCTTCTATATCTTTAGGTCAGCCAGAGGCTTGTGAGTGAATTTGTTAATCAGAAACTTAGACATCTGTTGTATAAGCATTTGTGTGTGTGTGTGTGTTTGTTTCTTTTTGTTTTCATACACTAATTGTAAATGGCCTGGAAGTGTTTTTTGTTTGCAATCTTCCACAAAGGTGTCCATAATTGAAGAATTAGGGGGATATATGTTTAGAAATGGTTGAGGGTCGGTGACAGCATCAAGCTGTGGAAAACCTCCTTCAACAAATTTCATCTGACACATGGAGTCTGACCCAAGGATAAATACACACATGCATTACATGCTTCAGCACAGTTTGTGCCTACCAAATCCATTTGCAAGGCATTGGTCTGCCTGGGGCTATAGTAGAAGGCACTTGTCCAATGTGCTGTAGTGGACTGAGCTCAAAATCATTTGATTGCAAAGCGAGCTGCTTAACCACATGGTTGCCAGGCCTGCACCTTAAAAATATTTTCATAGGAAAGGACATCCCTATGACTTCATTCTGTGTCTCTTATACATCCTCAGCAGGAGACTGGGGTTATATTACAGTTACCAGTGGGCCTGGTGGTGGTATTAAACTGTTCCATGGATTAGTTCTACCATCCCGAAATAGGGATAGTTCTGACAATTGACTTTCCATACAACATTTTAGTTATATTTCATTCCTGACTACCTTACCATCTGTAAGTAGGTCTATCACCTATAATTCATTATAACAAATATATTTCTTCTAGATACTTCTGTTGAGTTTACTGCTGTGATATTCTGTGTAATCGTGTTTACTATGTTTGCTAGTTCCACTTATTCTTTTACTTGAAACATTTCTTTTGGACTCTTCATGAGAGGTTGTTGCTCCAGCTGGTTGCCATAATAGATTTTTGAATCTATATACAATTGTTTCAGTGGTTATATGGTCGTGTATGTGTGTGTGTGTGTGTGTGTGTGTGTGTGTGTGTGTGTGTGTGTGTGTGTGTGTTTATAAAAATTGGTTTATATGCAGATTGAATAGGTTGTTTCTGAATGGGTTAGTTTTGGTTTTTAGACATTGGAATATTATTTTAGAATGCTTCAGACTAAATAGCCAGGTGGCTTTTATCCTCACTCACTAATGCATAGAAAGAAGGGTCTGTGATCAAGTGAGATCTAAATTCTTTATGTTAAGGAGAATAATACTTGGAATTTCCTCGATGAGATGGTGAGTGGCACATTGGATGAGGAATGTTGCAACTGTTTTGAAAATAAAAATACATAATATTCCTCTAAAATTTTTATTTTCTCCACAAATTTGTACTTTTGAACTGTTATATTACTGAAGGAAACGTTTGAATTTTTGTGAGGGTTTTAACACTATATTATCTAAATTTCTTCAATTTCTTGTGAAAACCCAGATCCCTTTTTGTCTTCACAAATTTAGTTCTATATTTAAGAGATGAATAATTATGTACATTATTTACATTTGACGGATATTTGTCCTCATCTTGTTTGTTGTTAATGTTTCAGCTGATATACCTTCCAGCCTTCATGAGGTGTCTTGGGGAAATTTCGAACCTGGGTTCTCATTCTTAAGGTATTTTTCGATATTATTATCATTATTATTATTCAGGTCATTGCCGGGAATTGAGCTCAGAATCTTGGGGTTAGTAGCCCGTGCTCTTAACCACCATGGGTATATGGTGTAGTGGTTAAGCACGCGGGCTACTAAGCCCAAGATTTCAAGTTTGAATCCAGGCAGTGACCTGAATAATAATAATATCGAAAAATACCTTAGGAATGAGAACCCAGGTTCGAAATTTCCCTAAGACACCTGATGAAGGCTGGAGGGTATATCAGCTGAAACGTTAACAACAAACAAGATGAGGACAAATATCCGTCAAATGTAAATAATGTTCACAAATTTAATCCTTAATTTCAGAAACCTGACTTTCCCCTTTTCTATGTGAAATGTATAGCTTCAACTGTTCTAGTTTGCTTCATGAAAGTAAAAGCCGGTTTTACTCTTAGTTGAGTGACTGAGTGATTATGAGTGTCTTTCCCTATGTCTTGCCATCATAAACGAAAATGAGTTCATATAGTTTCATAATATAAAACCATGGATTCAGTTACAGTTAAGGGCCAAATGGGTGACGGGTTACATCCACCTCTCCAGAAATCTGAAACTGCTTTAATTTCAATGCCAGCTTTGTTGAGGGTGACTTAAATGAACCCTGATCTGGTGTTAACATATCCTTCTGTAATTAATCCCTGTTTCTATGTCTGAGTGTACTTTGTGAAGAGCAAACTGCTACTGCATATTTATCCTGGAGACCTCTGATCAAAAGCCTTCCAGCTGTGACCATACCATTTTTTTTCTTTACCATTTTACAGTTTGTATCTTGAACAACATTATCAAATGTCTTTCTTTTAGTAAGATGATAGGGTATTTCTGAAAGAGATCTGGCTGCTATTTTATGCTGTCAATGTAAAGGTTCCCTATAGCAGTTTGTCCTAAATGTTACTTTTTGTTTAAGAGCATTTCCCATTTTGAGCAAAGCTTGAGGTGAAAGGGGTTGGACTATCATTATTATTTGACGTCTTCCTCCTGTGCTCGCTTGGGTTGGGTGGTTTGACAGGAACTGGCCAGTTAGAAGACTACACCAGGCTACTACTGTGTCTGTTTTAGCATGGTTTTTACAGCTGGATGCCCTTCCTAACACCAACGACCCTGCTGTGATATTTAGCATTGAGATGGAGAAAGCTGTGGCCATCTGAAAGTGACAAAAAAAAAAATCATGAAACTGGGATATATTTTTGTTGATTTGAGGCTGTGTGGTAAGAAGTTTGCTTCCCAACCACATAGTTTTCAGTTCAGTCTCACGATGTGGCACCTTGGACATGTCTTCTATTGTGGACCCAGGCTGACCAAAGCCTTGTGACAGACAGAAAATGAAAAGAAGCTTTGACCTTGCAGGGTAGTTGTAAACAAATGTCACCATCATGCAAGTGGTGTCCTTTATGCCTAATATTCTATGGAAACATGTCTGGTCAGGGGGGAAATATTGCCATACTTGGAAAACAAGTGAGGAAGGGCATCCAGCTGTTGAAAAATCTTCCCCCAACAAATTTCATCTGACCTGTGTGCAATCATTGAAAAGTGGGTGTTCAGTTAATTGCAAGTTTTTGAAACTTTTTGTTATCTACATTTATAATTACTTGCTTAGATTTTATTTAAATTTTTACTTGTTTCAGTCATCAGACTGCTGCCATGCTGGGGCACCACTTAGAAGAATTTAGCTATTAACCCATTACTACCTGTCATCTCTGCTTGTATTTTGGAATGTGATTCAGTTTCTTCCATATGTAAAGGATATTTAATATTACATCTCATGGTTGCTGGACCTGCTGGAAATAGCATTCACTTCAATGACTACTAACACATACATGCATTAAATAATGTAGCCTATTCTGTTTGGAAAAACGGGATTAGATGGTCATGTTGGAATGTCTTTTGATCATAGTACTGTCTTTACCTAGGACAACCTATGGCTAAACAGTATTAAATTTCGTAATTAGAGTAACAAAATTAGTCCATCCTGCGCATATCTACATGAAGAGACAACTCTCTGCTATTCTCGATTGGTTGCATCAGTTTTTTTCCCAGCATCTGTTGACAGCCTTTCGGTCTTGTGACCCTTGGTTTTCTCTGTCTTTTTTCTTGTGGCAACCATTCACATGGTTGTTGTGTTACTGTCACTTGGAGACCTTATCATGACATTCTTCTTAAGACTTTTTTCTTTCTGATGGTATGGCATTCTCCAGATTTTCCTCAAAAACTTTTGGAAGACTACCATCTTTTTCCTAGTTTTTGTTCTTGTTTCACTTGCATGTAGCGTCCACCATAGGGTAGTACAGTGGTATTGTACAAGTGGTTGACCTCTTTCCGGGCTAGATTTTATACATTCATTGAAATGCTCTTGCCATCTTCCCAATTCTGCTTTTAACATTAGTTTCAGTGTCTCTGCCACCACACAGAGAATGGTGCTTTAGCATTTTCCAGCATACAAGCTGATGTATATTGTGTTAACATTTAAACTTTGCTATCTTTCCAAATCCTGTTGCATTTCACATGGAATTTTTGGTCTTCCACAATTGTCTTGGTGTGAAAGTTGACCTACCATTTTTGTCTGAAAAATTTGACTTGTATGCAGGAAAATACAGTATACAAATTGGTTCAGGTCTTTACCAGTGAGTTGGTGCCCCCACATCTGGCTGATCTCCATGCTTTTGTCTTTGTATATATTTTTAGTCCCGGTTTTCTATGCCACTACTCTCAGGTGGTGAGTTAGATCTTTTTATATTGACTCTGGGTGCTGCCGACAGTGTAATATCAAGGCAGTTGTCTCTGATCTCTCTACTGGATGCTGCATTCCTCTTTGGTGATTGTGTTCTGTCATTTTTCTGACGAAATCCATGATTAGTAGAAAGAAGAATGGTGATAAGATGTACCCCTGGTGAATCTCCAGTGGTGATGTCAAAGTATCCAGTAAAAACTCTCTCTATATAACACACTTAATGTATTTATATAATTGAAATTCCAGAAGCTGGGGTTTTCGGTCAGGAAAAATTCCTGATTAGACTTGCCGTGTTAAAAATACTTCAAAGCTAGACAGAACGAAATTGCCCCAGAAACAACCATGTGAGCAACAAATACATGTTGCATAATTCAAATAATAGTCTCTAATATTTCTGTTTTTGCTTTTTTTCCTTCACACAACAACAACTGGATTTTAAAAAATCTCTCTAAAGATTTACTCTCGGATCCCATAAGGTTTTGTGATGCTTCTCACTCTCGAATACTATTGAATGACTGTTGGGACTACTCACACTATCCATTATTCTATTAATTTGTTCACACCATACTTGTCTCTGTCTGAACCCTACCTCTATTCTTTCTATTGTCTTGTATCAATGACAACACAATGTTGCCATCATAGCATGCTACAAAAGACTTTGTCCTGGGCTGACGACAATGTAACACTGCTCCAGTTGTTTAATGGACTATATTTCCTTTCTTTGGCTGTTTGTTGAGTCTCATTGTTACTCTTCTGGGGAAACAGTGTTGTTGCTAGCAGCTGTTTAGTAATTTGTAAGTGATGGTTACAGTACTTCATCTTCCGTGCTTCAGCAGCTCAATTATCATGATTAAATTGACAAATATATAAATAAATACTTTCACACAATTCATTTATAGATAAAAAAAAAAAAAAAAAAAAAAAAGCAAAATTATTTTGCTATGTGGCTGCCTGATGAAGTGAGAGTAACTGCTACTGAATTGCAAGTGTTAAGGGTTCGGTACCAGTCTTGTACTGGTGCTGAGTGATCAATACAGCTCAGTCCCGATCTGATTGATAATCAATGTAAATTTGCTGACAGTAAAAAAACAAATATCGCTGTGAATGGTGGCTCATAATTATGGTTAATAGGTATGGGTGTGGTTGTGTGGTATGAAGTTTGTTTCTCACTCACATGGTCTCGGTCCCACTGCGAGGCACCTGGGACAAGTGTCTTCTACTACGGTTCCGGGTTGACCAAAGCCTTGTGAGTGGATTTGGTTGACAAAGTTTGTTGAAAGACGCCTACCATGTGTTTCCCATTCGAAATATATTGTTTTCAAAGTGACTACTAGTCACTGATTTATAAATTAAAAAATTACTATTCGTGAGATATTCAGCAACAGTACTTTGTAGTAAAGATTGTCTCCTGGGGCTAAATTACAGCAACATTAGTCCTAAACCAGGACTGCCATGTTATGTTGGCAAACAGTCTTTACTACCCTCTCTGGAATTCAAACACTGCTTACAACTGTCTAGAAATTTTTTTGCAAGTTTTCTTGATCTCCCCAGTGAATACTTCCTTGTTAACTTGGTTTCCCACAAAATACTCAAATTTGCTCCTGATTGTAACCACTACTGAGTTATCTTAGATTTCTTAATTGGTGTCCACATTAAACCGATGAACAAGGTTTTTGCAAAACACCTGTTTGCCACTTGCAGACAAACAGGCAATTAAACCCCAGGATCTCTTTCTTCAAGCCAAGAAACTCACTGGCTAAAGAATGTAACTTAAAGGTAGTTTTTGTGGAACTATTAACAAAACATTTCAATAAAGGACGTTTTTATTTCTGGAATAACCTCAACAGGTCTAAGACTTGGACTATTTAATAGTAAAACAACGCTAGATTTGGAAAGCAGTTTTAGAAGCCATAGCGTTGGACTTTTAATTAATGCCAGCATTTATAGTCAAGATGTCTTCATAACCATTACTATAGTTACACAGCTACACAATAAATGGGAACCTCTTTCAGCGGCTGCTTCCCAGAAGTATTTGATGGGTGGAAACTCCCTACCCCCATTTGAAAGGAAAACTCTTTTTCCTATGCTTTGTAAATCCTGTACTAAATATTTAGGCCACCAATATAAACCAGTTGGACTATATGTATTTATTTTTTCTGCTTTATTAATTTCTTCTGTTTTGTGCACTCACTGATGTTGTAATTAACCATTAATCAATCAGTTTTTGGTTGACATTGCAAAGTGGAATGATTTAGTCATTAAACTATTCAAAGGCAACTTGATGTGTTCTACACAGCTTTGTTCTTGAATTATGGGAGTATTTGAAGTTGATATTAGTTTTGCCCTCTCTCTCTCTCTGTCTCTCTGCTCAGATCAAATCCTGGGACAGTTTCATGATCAAGCATTCTTCTGTTGTATTTAAATTTAATGGCCCAGAAGCCCTCCTGTCCTCCTTAGTGCTGGCAAACATTGCTTTCCTAAAAATTTCACCAGTTATACTCTTTACGAAATGTGATTGTCTGTTGCCATATCAACTTGAAGGTACTCTGTGAATGATTGTGAAATTATAAAGCAAAAAATAAATTATTTAGCCAAAGAAGGCATCCTAGAATCCAGTAACTCGTGGAGAGCTTAGGTCATAATAAAAAAGAAGAGAAATGGAAGTTGTAAATGATAGCTTTTCATTGATTTCTCAACCACTATCGACATTCTTGTTCTTCTTGATGCTGTTCCAGTGTCTATCATTGACGATTTAATATATATGCTATAATGCAACAACATGTCTTCCTATTTTGGCAAGGTCAGCATGAAACAACCACTGGTGATTATTAAAGACTGTCCTTATACTGCTTTTCAAACCTTGGAACTATTCTCTCAGTATACAAAACTCCCATTTGGCCTTTTATGAATATTCTGGTATGTTTTCAACAAATGATGAACTGTATTATCTCCTTGAATAAGCTTGAATTCACAATGACATCATTGTATGGAGTAACTCTTAGGAAGATCCCAACCGAAATCTAAAGGCATTTCTGTTGAAAAGATCATTGGATTGCTAGTCTGTCTGTTACAGTGAATGGGTGGCATGGTTTTTTTTATTTTTCAGAAAAGAAAGCCCCTTAATGAAACGTGCTACTTTTCCATTTCTCTTATTACCCCCTCTTCAAAATAAAATTGACATATATGCTTGTCCCTTTGTCAAGCACAAAATCATCGGCATAATCTGCATCTGTGATTTTGGTCCTTTGTGGATGTGGTGTGAATCCATTGTCTTTAATGGTACCGACAGAAGTTCTGAGAATAATCCAAGCGAATGAAGATATAGGGTGTTAAGTGTTGTCTTGTGGAACTTTTGCCACAGTTTCAAAGAAATTTGTATTGCCATCTCGAGATTGTTCCGTTGAATATGTGCCTTTGTAGAGCATCGTAATTAGCTTTTAGTGAAAACTAATCAATTCTTGTGTTAACCTCTTTGTATTTCCCAATGTGGACATTGCCTCTTCAGACATTGTTTTGGGGTCTGAAAGAACTATTTTCTCTAACTGGCACTTCCTCGGCTGTCCGCATTAACAGAAAGCTCAGTTTGTGTTGAAGTGAGAAATTCCCTAAAACAATGAATTGTGCAAAACACCGTTGGAATGGTATTCTATTTATAAATACAGTTCTTGATTCAGTCTCTACTACAAGTGAGACTCTGATAATTTCTTTTTGTCTTTTTCTTTTAGATGCTATTTTCCAGTTGGCATCTCCTGATCCTTTTTAAACAAAACAAAACAATCATAATGCCCAACATATTTAGGGGAAAACAGTTAATTTGGTGGAGTAGGGCTCACCAAATCTTAATTTTAGTAACACTTTTGGCTCCCGTTCTTTGTTCCCAGAGGGAGATATTTTCAGTAGTAGTGTCTCCATGCCTATCACCTCTATTAGTCACTGGAAATACTTGATTATTGATTTATTTAGCAAACTTAAAGGAGGTTGAATGTTCTGTTGTATTCTTTAATAATTTATGTATTGTGTAGTGGGTGAGTTCTTTATTTAAGCTTGAATTTGGGTCGTATTTATCATCATCATTTAATGTCTGCCTTCTATGCTGGCATGGGTGGGACGGTTTGACAAGAGCCAGCCAGGCAGAAGCCTGCACCAGTCTTCTGTGACCGTTTTGGCAGGATTTTCACAGCTGAATGCCCTTCCTAACACGAACCACTCAGTGCTTTTTATGTGACACAGGCTCAGGCAAGGTCAGTTTTGGTAAGGTTTTTACAACTGGACACCCTTCCAAACGCCAACCATTTTACAGTGTGGACTGGGTACTTTTAAGTGGCATCTGCACTGACAGGATCACAAAGTACTTGGAAGACAAAAAAAAAAAATTCCATTTGAGAGAGGAGGGGTCATTGGCAGAGGTGATTTTGTGTCAGATGATGAAAGGTTATGAGACAGAG
>NC_069005.1:5723577-5729287 GCF_001194135.2 Octopus bimaculoides | reverse complement strand
GTTACCTGGTGAGAGAGGGAGAGAGAGAGAGATCAGGAATGAAGACAGAAACAGGTGCGCTGCCACAAAGGAAAAACATGGTTACCCAACCTGATGGAAATGCAGGAGAAGGAGAGAGAGTGGGAGACAACAGGATAGAGATGGTGGCCAAGTGCCGGGCATATTCACAAGGGACGGGGGATCAGAATATAAATGGAATGGTTGAGTAAAGGAAAAGAGAAATATAGATGGTGGCAAGGTAGAATTGTTTAAAATCTTATCTTTCTTGCTTTTGATGAGGTGCCCTCCCCCCCATCAACACCTGTGGCACATTCCCCCCTTGCCCCCTTTAGTTACGCTACTGACTGTAATCACAATTTGTGACTTTTTTTTTTTAAACTAATGGAATGTTATTTACTTTTACTTCCATACCACCATTGGTAAAGGAACTATGTCTAGTTCTAGTAAAGGAAATAGCCGATAATTTTGAACCCTAGTACGTGTTGCTTTTGATCCCTGTCAACATTGGTTCTGAAACATTCCGGGTGTGACTGTCTTGCCTATCTTTGCCCCTTTCCAGAGTGTGTATACAGAACGTATTCTCTTCTATTGGATGCTGTTTCTAGTGAATCAAGTGATTACAAAAAGGCTTCCTCATTAGCTGCTCGGAAACTAGTATTTTGAATTTGCTGGGACATTATCTGATGGTTAATTAATGTTGTTACTTCTTGCTCTCTCCATGCTAAATTTCAGTGGTGGGCTTTTCCTTAATAAATCTTAAGCAAATTAACTTTATGCTAATATTTCTAATTGTTTGCTTAAAGTTTTGGCATTGCTCTGGTTTCTCTTTAGATTTACAATGTAATTGTCTTCATTGGGTCTGAATAATGTTTTAAAAGTAACCTTTTGATTCAAACCCAGGTGTCCTCTTTAACAAGGAGAAATTATTGCTTTCAAAAGAGCTTTTATACTATTGTGGCATTCTTGCATCACACAAGCATTTCTTTTGTTAGTTCTACCTTTTCCTAAGTTGGTCATTCTTGATTGTTGCTCAATCTGCTCAGAATAGCAGTTAAAGTTTCCTCCTGTTACACTCAGCAGTTTTTAGAAAGAATAGCATTGTGTAATATAGTTCTAGAAACTTCATAGGTGCAGCCCTGAGCCAACCAATGTCTTGTGAGTGAATTTGGTAGACAAAATGTGTGTGTGTGTGTGTGTGTGTGTGTTTCTTTCCCCACCACTTAACAACCAGTGTTGGTTTGTTCATGTCTCTCGTAAGATAGCGGTTTGGCAAAAGAGACTGTTAGAATAAATACCAGAATTTAGAAAAATAAGTGCCTCAGCATGGTTGCAGTCCAATGACTGAAACAAGCAGATGATGAAAGGAGATACTGGATGGTCACAGCTGGAAAGGCCATGATCACAATCTACTTGATCAGGGCTAATTTGGGGATGAACAACCACCTCTTTCTTCAGTCCTTATTGGCCTAATTGTAATACAGCAATAACTATCTCCATGTGACCACAAATTGGTGGGATTTGGATAGCCACTGTCTGTTCAGCTGAACCATGCCTGGCTTTCGTAGCAGAACAAATACACACACATTGAACAGATTTGAAAGTGTGGAACATCGTAGATGAAATAATACTTGGTGAGCTGGCAGAAACGTTACCCCGCCAGGCGAAATGCTTAGCAGTATTTCGTCTGCCGTGACGTTCTGAGTTCAAATTCCGCCGAGGTCGACTTTACCTTTCATCCTTTCGGGGTCGATAAATTAAGTACCAGTTATGTACTGGGGTTGATGTAATCGACTTAGTCCCTTTGTCTGTCCTTGTTTGTCCCTTCTATGTTTAGCCCCTTGTGGGCAATAAAGAAATAAGAAACGTTAGCATGCTGAGCAAAATGCTTAGCAGTATTTCATCTGTTTTTACGTTCTGAGTTCAAATTCTGCCAAGGTCAACTTTGCCTTTCAACCTTTCAGGGTCGATAAATTAAGTACCAGTTGTGTACTGGGGTCGATCTAATCGACTGGGCCCCTCCCCTAAAATTTCAGGCTTTGTGCCGAGTGTAGAAAAAAAAATACTCGGAGAGCTATTGTATTGCATATGTTCAATCCATGGCCTCATGCTATTAAGAACAAATTCTATGGAGCCTGATATTTGATAAGGAAGCTAAAATCGAAGTCACTTCTGCTTTGCCTCTGTTGATTAAATAGTTATTTTGTCACAGATTATCCCTGGTTGAGCAGACACACATTGACATCACTTAAAGACTAATACGCATACAACATCAGTTTTCTGTAACATTTGGTTCTGAGGGCTTTCCGAAATAACTGATCATTCCTGAAATGAAATACAGGCACCTTTACGTTTGTATAAGTGATACAAGTTTGTTAGTACTGTACTGTGTAAGGTAATTAGTAAACTAGTTTGGTAGCCACAGGAATTTGAAGTTCCTGTTTGTAAGTTAATGTGGTTAATGAAGTAATCTGCACCATCATTGTCCAGAAGGTTGGTGTTGTACTGGTAATTAAATATTAATCCTATTTACATATGAATAGAAAGTCTTTTAAATAACTTCACGTTTAAATATAAAATTTTTTATTTAGCCTAATATGAATACTGATAGTGTCAACAGCATTGCAAATTGGGTCTTAATTTTGGAACATTTAAAACCTTTTTTTCTTTTCTTTTTTCTCCCCCCTTCAATAAAATATAATCGTGTATGTTAAAGATGGTGAAAAATATAATTGTGTAGCATCGACAGTTGGTCAGGTAATTAAAATTTCTGAAAATGGAATTGCGTCTCCTAGGCATTGAAATCATGTTTGATTACATTATTGAGAATTGCCTAAGGTAGCAAGCTGGCAGAAAAGTTAGCAAGTCAGGCGAAATGTTTACCGGTATTTCGTCTGTCTTTATGTTCTGAGTTTAAATTCCGCCAAGGTCGACTTTGCCTTTCATCCTTTCGGGATTGATAAATTAAGTACCAGTTGCGTACTGGGTTGATTTAATCGACTGGCCCCCTCCCCCTTTTTTTTTTGCTAAATATAATCATTCTGTTAACTCAGTTTTTGGATTTCCTTTTTCGATGCTCATAGCAACTTGTTTCCATTGTACAGATTTAAATATTGAGATTATCAATTGACCCCTACAATATTTGGACTGTTTCTGTGATGAATTCCTTCATTTATTCCTGCAATATGTTTCTAGTTGTCATCATGCTAAAATAAAAATCAATGTGTGGCCCAAATAACTTTCGGCAATTGAAATTGACTTTTCCAAGGCCTCCCTCTAAGTTGGATTGTTTATGGTGTTCTTGATTTGATGTATGAGGCTGGCCCCCTTCTTTTGACAAACAGCCTGAAAACCATAACCTTTCCACTGCCACGCCTAACTGTCAGATTTTATGCATCCTGGGTGAAATTCTCCTGTGAGACATGAAAGTGAACAAATTAAATTTTGATTAATCTTACAAGATTTGTGACCAGTTTGATAATGTCCAATTCTTGTGCTGTTGAGGGAACTAATTATGGACGTCTCCTTTTTGTAGAGGATTTTTTTTCTCCCCACGTAACCTGTCTTACCAGCCTAAACCATTTTGCTTGATTGTTGATTGGTAGTGACACCAACTTGCCGATAGTAGTATTTTTGTTGGACATCTTATGAAAATGTCAGTGGTAGTCATTTTCCTGATCTTCATCAACAAATGGTGGATGTATTGATTTGCCCTTTCAGTAGTTTTTCCACGGTTAGTTTGACAGAAAAAAAGGTCACCATATATTGCTGCCGGTTTTATCAAAGGTCTTCACAGCAAAGTGAGCATCAGTTTCTAAGTCTTTAAAGTGGAAAATCCATTTAAAGTTTCTGCTGTTGGACAATTCTTGATATCACTGAACATTTTTGTTTACTCCTCACAAAAGATGATAGACAAACTATTAACAACTATTTCATTATAAGTATAGTATTATCATTATTTAGCATCTGTATTCCATGCTGGCTTGGGTTGAACAGTTTGATAGGATCCAGGGAGCCAGAGGACTGCGTTGAGATTTGGGTCTTCTTTGGCTGGACATCCTTCCTAATGCCAACCATTTTAGAAAGTGTACTGGGTGCTTTTTTTTCATGGTACCGGCACTAGTGAGATTACCAGTAGCTTGCAAAACGAGCCCTTGACGGTGGCGTGTGTGCAGTAGTGGGAGAGGTAGCTTTGTGCCAGGTGTTGAGGGGGACAGGAATATGGATTTTGCTGTAGGGGAGATAACATGAAAATTAAAATACTCTATTCTAAAATGGTCACGCAATGAAGTGACTTTTCATTGTGTGACCTTAATAGGGCACTGCCAAAAATTGCATTATGTCATACTCTTTTGAATCATAATTGATTAGATAAACAGAAAGTAACATTTAATTAGCAGCATTGTCATTAAAATCTAAACAATGTTATTTTAAAGTTATTTTGGTCATGGCCATGTTGTTGTATATCTAGGTCAACATAGGCTAATGTACATGGGTGTGCTGAAAAGTTCCTGGCTTTGGGTAAAAGAAAATACAGGAGGATCAGTCCGTTATAATTTTAGGCAACACATTCTCTTAGATTCACACTCTCGATACAGCAGTCCTTCAGATTTTCTAAGCCCTGTAAAAGAACTCAAAGGTTGGGCCTCCAACCAGGCCTTTTGTGATACCCTTAAAGTCAGGAACTTTTCAAAACCTGTCTCCTTTTTTTTTCTTTTTTTAAAGATGGTAGGATGTGATTTGAGGGCATCTGGCTATTTTAGATTACATAGAGGGTTCCTTATAGGTTTCTGCATGATTATTTTAAAACTTTTTATTGTAAATAATTCACTCCTGGATGACTTTTTTTTGATGTTGCATTTACTTGCGACGTGTTTGCGTATTTGAAAATAGGTTAGAAATTCACTGTTCAATAACCAGTAATCAGTTGATGTCCACTTGTAAAATATCTGCTCCTAGAATTCATTAAAAATGCTTGATGTAGCACCAATAACTTTATTCTTTATTCATGTAACTCAAAGTGCTTTGGTGTATTGAATGAAAGATATTATTAGTACCACCAACACAGTACCATCTTGTATTATCTCCTGTAGAATCAAATTTCAAACTTATGCTGCTGCTTCTTTCATCTATCCCCACCCACTATTCCAGGGGTGGGTTGGTTGTGGGGCTAGTCCTCAGACTCATCCTCCATAGGATCCAATAAGCAGCCGCCATCATTACAGTTTTCAGCTCAATTCCCAAAAATGACCAACTGCGTCTATGGACTAATATCCAACCATTTTGTTCTTGGTCTACCCTTAGGTCCTACCCGTTGGCTGAGTTTGAAGAATCCATTAAGCAGTTCTTTTCTGTAACATTCTAAACCTAATTGTTTTACAAAGTTTGTCGGTTGATTTTCAAGTAAAAGACACCTGTTTATGAAGAAACTTTAAAATCTAATTGATATACTCTTTTACTTGTTTCAGTCATTTGACTGCAGCCATGCTGGAGCACCGCCTTTAGTCGAACAAATCGACCCCAGGACTTATTCTTTGTAAGCCTAGTACTTATTCTATCGGTCTATTTTGCCGAACTGCTAAGTTACGGGGACGTAGACACACCACCATTGGTTGTCAAGCGATGTTGGGGGGACAAACACACACACACACACACACACGACAGGCTTCTTTCAGTTTCCGTCTACTAAATCCACTCACAAGGC
Organism: Octopus bimaculoides; assembly: GCF_001194135.2. NCBI lineage: Eukaryota > Metazoa > Mollusca > Cephalopoda > Octopoda > Octopodidae > Octopus > Octopus bimaculoides. The sequence continues at coordinate 5,723,586 of NC_069005.1, read as the reverse complement.
TTTGATTGG
>NC_069005.1:5711320-5723567 GCF_001194135.2 Octopus bimaculoides | reverse complement strand
GTCTATTTTGCCGAACTGCTAAGTTACGGGGACGTAGACACACCACCATTGGTTGTCAAGCGATGTTGGGGGGACAAACACACACACACACACACACACGACAGGCTTCTTTCAGTTTCCGTCTACTAAATCCACTCACAAGGCTTTGATTGGCCCGAGGCTATAGTAGAAGACACTTGCCCAAGATGCCACGCAATGGGAATGAACCCGAAACCATGTGGTTGGTAAGCAAGCTACTTACCACACAGCCACTCCTATGCCTATATCATCACTTTTTTCTCTTATTCTACATAATTATAATTATTTTTGCTATTCTACCTAATGTCCTTCATCAGTTTGGTTTACTAACATAAAATCTTAAAGCACTTTTTTTTTCTTTTCTCTGGTTTTCATTCTCAAATCTTTTCAGAATGTTGTTTCTGTCTCATCCAGTCTTGTACAATCTCTAGTGTAATTTAACATTGATCTGACCTTTTGCTTAAGATTATTACTCCTAAATTAAAACCACTTGAGGTTAATATTTTTAACTCGACAAGTGACAGTTATATTGTTGCACCATCTATCCTCGTAGCTTCTAGAATTTGCATACCCAGTCACCTACAAACTTTAACTAAATGTTCAAACAACATACGACAAAGATACGGGAACTCTTTATTTATATAACTTTCTTGTATTTAATCTTGACAAACACTTAAATAACTGCAAAATACTTTTAGCACACGAGACCCCCAAATCTGTAGTTCATGAACCTCCCACTTCCTGTCTGAGGACTACTTTGACTATCCCCCTTCTACTGTCGCCACCAACATAAATTTTGTTAATCTACAAACAGACCAGACACAAATGCCATGTTTTTGTTTGTTTTTGCTGCAACAGTGTGCCATACGATGAGCTTAATGGAGTGTACAACATGCTCTCTGATTAAAGGTGTGAGAGTTAATTAAAGGGTTGCTCCGAAGTGCTTCGTTGAGCAGCTTTATACTATAGTATTACTTGTTTTAACATTTGCTGTTTTTTTTTTTGATACCTGGTGGCACAGATTAGTTTTAGTAAGTGACCCTGGGTCGTGTGGTGGTACAGGTGTGCAAATGAAATGGAACAACAGCGATTGGTAGTTGGAACAACAGCACAATAATGATATGATATGAAGTTTAGATGAAATCAAGAGAAAGTTAGGCAGATCTGCCAGAAACGTTAGCATGGCGGGCGAAATGCTTAGCGGTATTTTGTCTGTCTTAACATTCTGAGTTCAAATTCCGCTGAGGTCGACTTTGCTGTTCATCCTCTCAGGCTTGATAAATTAAGTACCAGTTGTGTACTGTCCCACCTTCCACCTCAAATTTCAGGCCTTGCGCCTAGAGTAGAAAAGATTATTATTATTATTATTAGTAGTAGTAGTAATAAAGTGGTGAGCTTGCAGAATCCTTAGTGTGTAGGACGAAATGCTTAGTGTCATTTCTTCCAGCTCTTGATGCTCTGAGTTCAAATTCAACTAAAGTTTTTTTCAAGACTGGAAAAAATATCTGTCAGATACTGGAGTTGATGTTATCAACTTGTTCCCTTACCTCAAACTTGGTGGTCTTGTGCCAAAATTATAATCATTATTTTGTCAGCTTGTTATGTGTTGGTGGGAGGGAGATATTTTGGCATCTGCATAGCTGATCCCTTGATCCCCTTTCTACAAATGATAAGAGAACCTTTGATTTTGAAAGCAGTTTGAAAATTTTTATATACAGTGGAATGTGAGACAGTTGACCTGTAAATTTTTTGACCAGTAAATTCCAGTTTTTCTTTATACAACAACTGTACTGACAACATGGCTGTGGAAAAAAAATCTTCAAAGATATTTCATGTTTATGATGCTGATAAAACATTTGCATAATCATTTACAGTCAGCAATACAATTCCTCGGTTGGTCATGAGATAAGCTAACAATTCCTATTTTGATTCAATAGAAGTCTCTCTATAAACAATTGCATTACTGTTCGATCTTCGGAATGTGTAGCGAATTCTGTTTTGTATAAACTTGAAATGTTTTCTGTATAATTTTGTTCAAATAGCATTATATTAATTATATTTAAGGTTACATTTTTGATAATAAACAGTTGGCAAATAAGCATTTAAAATTTTTTTTTATTAATTGAAATAATTTTTTTCTTGCAGTATTTCACTGGCAGGCTACCATTATGGGTCCAGTAAGTACCTTTACTCTTTTTTTCTCTGAACATTTTTGTACCATTGTTGCTTTCTGATGTTGAGTTTTGTGAAAATAGGTTGAGCATTCCTTATTTAAAATGCTTGTTTCAGATTGCAGAGTGTTTCAAAGTTTGGAATCCCCTGTAAACTACTGTTTAATAGACTCTAGCTCACCATGTGGAGATGGCTTTCTTGACACCTTAGATACACATAACCCGCTGGTAGAAAGGTAAGCTATTGTTGCTACGTCAACCTCTCAAGTGGCTGAACAGTGAGACATACTTGTGAAAGATTGCTTAAGTTTAGAGGTCTGTATGGCATGTTGTCTTCCTTTACACTCTAGTCATTATCACAAACTCCACTTAGTAACTCATTACTGTAAGTTGATGAGGATTAGGAGTGATTATCTGTTGGGTCTCAGTGTCACACCTCACTTCAGCTGTCTTACCTTTCATTTATCCTCTCACATTGCAGTCTGTATGATGGTGTGAAGTGTAACTGCAGCGGTATCAGGCATGTCTTTGCTTGAAAGTACTGTGACTGACATGGGTTTTATGTGAACTGCATAGACTAATAAAAGGTGCACTGGATTACAGGTAAACGTCATTAAGGAGGAAACCTGTTTATGATGAAGCTTTTTGGATTTCAGGAGTTTGATTTTTATGTAGTTTGAAACTGAACATAAGAAGTATAAGAAATTGAGATATATATATATATGTATATGTATATATATATGTTGTTAATTATGGTTTTTAAATTAACTCTTTTAATAGCAATCCACCCGTGACTACCCAAACTAAAATGTTAGTTAAATTAAAACCTGGATGATATTGTGATATCAAAGAGATTTCAGTTGTCAACTTAACTTAAAATGTATAAAGTAAGAGAAATTTTAATGAAACCCTTCCAAAACCTACTTTATGTTGAAAATTAACTGAATCAACAAAGCAGCCATCTACTCATTAGAAATATAAGAGAAGGGTTGACAGAATGCTTCAAATTCATGGGTGGTGGTTTATAATAGATTGGATTGGTCTCTTATATTTTAACACTGGGCTGGATGAAAGGGCAAGTTCAAGACCTCAGTGGGACTTGAAACTGAATATAATGATGTTCAAGCAAACTGTTTAAGATATTTGCTCTGCTACAGCCTCAGTTCTGCTTCTAATACTAAGATTCATTTATAGAATGGAAGTAACAGCCCTCATCTAAATTTGCAATTTTGCCTTTGCAAGTAACACTTGGGTCCATTTTTATTTATTATTTTTTTTTAATGGTTTGGGCAGATAAGGAAGGGTAGTTTCCACAATCCTATTCAGAACGGCTGAGACTGATGGAAAGAAGTTATTCTCAGACTGCAGACTTGACCTAAATTCCTACAACAGGGTGGAGTCTGTTAAAGGCACCACAAGGACCGAGACAGGAGAAGCCTACCAACTTAGAAGAACAGGGGCCTCTATGGCGGGTTTCCATGGAAGTTCTCTATACAATTTTTTTTACTAACATTAAGGATGTATAGTAGGCTTGAACTCAAAGCCATGAAGTTGTAGAGTGAACTTATTGAGCCCACACAGTCATGCTTATTACCATCTCCTCAGTTGTCATCTGATAATTTCTGTCGCAACTTGCCTGACCCCAGACTTTTTGTCTTGTTAATCTAGAGGAGGCCATGTTGAGTGGCTCTGATGATCTCTGAGGTAATTGGTGAAAGGAAGTAATTCTGTTATTCTGACTTTTATTAATGTTTAGGAATTGTGAACTTCATTGTGATATTAGAGAATAACAAGTTTGGAAATTTCACCATATTTTTCAAGATGAACAACTGTTTAGAAGCTTTTCCATTAAAAGTTGGGGTTGTCTCTACCCAGTTACAATCTGCATAGTTTGTGGTTAGTAGCACTGTAAGTTCCATCTGAAATATAGTTTTAGGAACAGACGAATTCAAACATTGTTCTGTGGAAGGTAATGGGGGATCAAAGAACCAAAGATTTCTTAATTTTGACAGCTGAAAGACTATCTCTAATCTTTTTAATTTATTCTTTTCATTTCAGAAGATTTTCCCCCTTTATCATTGCTACTTAGATTACTTCTCCCTCTGTGGAATGATATCTAAGTTAGATAGTCGTGTGTGTGCTTGAGAGCTAGTTCTGTTCAATGCCAAATAATGTGACCAACTGTAATTTTTTTCTTTTGCAGCCAGATAGTCCGTACCAAGGTGGGGTATTTTTTTTGACAATTCATTTTCCTTCGGATTACCCATTCAAGCCTCCAAAGGTGAGTACTTAAGACTTAATGGAAGCGCTTTTTGCCTTTGCTGGTTTATGTAGACTCTGACAGGATTAGTTTCAGGCTCTGGTGAACAAGTTGATGGAATCACGATTGGAATCTTGTGCTTGTTTATTTAGATGGATTAGAAACGACTTAGAGCGTATGCATTTTTTAATGTAACATTGGTGCAAAAACAATTGCAGTTTTTAACAATGGATTTAAAGCAGTATACATCTTGGTTTAATCAGAGTAATAGCCATAGAATCTACAGGCATAAAAGAATGAAGTCTATTCCGTTAGCAGAGTTCTGAAGCTGCTATTGTTGAAGGTTTTCCTTTTGTAGGGTATTGAGATGTGAAATGTTAGGGAAATGGTAGTGGTTTCAGAGAACAGTAGGAGGAGTAAGCTTGTAAAATAGTCATGTCTTTCCTGTTCCTGTCCTGTTTTTTGTATTTTATCCTATCGACATCCAACATAAAGAACCACACTCCTTTGAGAAAGTTCTCCAGTCTTGCCAGTTACATGAAAACCTCACGAGTTGCTGGTGCCATAAAACCAGCACCACCACCCCCATCCGTACACTGTATAAAGTGCTTGGTGTAAAGAAGGGCATCAAGTTGTAGAAACCATGCCAAAGTAGACGTTGAAGCACATCAGTTCTTTAACTTGTTGGATCTTATTGAACTGTCTGCCTCATGCTAGCAAGGAAACACAGTCAGATGCAGACGGATGCAGTTAAACCAACCTTTTATTCATCTTCTAAATAGTTCATTTAGTTAAGTACTACACTTTCAACCAAACAAGATTTGCTGGCCTTCACACGGGGCTCTTGTATTTAGTCAACAATTTATTAAAGTGGCACATTTGAGCTTTTTGGTTAAAGGGTATTTAGGGTAACTTTAAGTATCTGCTATTATCCCTATTTAGTGCGTGTGTGTGTGTGTAGCTGCTCATACATGCCGTTTTGTATGAATTATCTCAGTGCAGTGGTAATCAAATGTTTGAAAGAAGCATTTGATTTTACATGTGTGAAATTTTGTAGATGGAAATTGTAAGGGAGTCCATTGTGTGTGTGTGTGTGTCTCCACATGTTTTTTGTTTCTCCCATAAACGAAATTTCTGGTAGTAGTTTGACCTGCAAAGATGTGGGACAATATTACCTTACTTAGAAACAAGGGTTGGTGCCAAGAAGGGCAGTCAGCCAAAGAATATTTCAAGAAATCTTGTCCAGCTTGATACCAGTAGAGAAAAATAATGGATGGAAAATAACGATTATCATCATCATTTAACACCCATTTTTCTCGCTGGATGGTTTGACAGGAAGTAGGGTGCTTTTTACTTGGCACCAGTACAGTTGCCAAGTGACTTGCAAGACAAGACCCCTCAACTGAATGGAGAATAATATTGAGGGAGGTGGTTAGAGAGATAAAAAGCACCATTTGAGCGTGGTCGAGGCCAGTGCCACCTGACTGGCCCCCGTGCCAGCGGCATGTAAAAAGCACCTGCTACACTCCTGGAGTAGTCGGCATTAGGAAGGGCATCCAACTGTAGAAACCTTGCCAGATCAAATTGGAGTCTGGTGCAGCCTCCTAGCTTGCCAGTCCTCTGTCAAACTGTCCAGCCCATGCCAGCATGGAAAGTGGACGTTAAATGATGATGATGACAAAATATCTCATACCTAGACCTAATTAGCACACTAAAACATTAGCTTGCTTTTACGTCATCATTTTTTTGATTTCCATACTGACATGGGTTTGGATGGTTTAGCAGGAGGAACTACACCAGGTTCCATGGTCTGTTTTTGGCTTCATTTCAACAGTTGGATGCCCTTCATAATACCAGCCACTGTACAGTGAATATTGGGCGTTTCTTATGTGACGCCAGCACTTTTTGCTACATACATGACACTAGTGACTTAGTGCTAGCTAACAGTTGAATTGAAACCAAAAAATTATCGAAAGAAAGAAAATGAAGTGAAATGTCACATTTCAGTTGCAACCAGTCTTGTGTTGGTTGAAAGAACTGTAATTGCACAATTTTGGCAGTAAAATAATTTGTTAATTTGCAGACGTTGTGTTATATAATTAGTGCTTTTCAGATAAGAAATATTTCACATGTAAAGGATTTATAAAGAACCAATGAACAAGGGGCAAAATATCTGGCTCAGATGATTGGTATCTTTAATTAACACAATTAAGTAAATAGCTTGGTTTTGTAATGCAGACAGTAGCTCTTCCTATAACCAACCTGCTTGAAACTGGCTCTGATGCAGTTATACAGATTTCCTGTTCCAAAGTAATCTAAATAAACACCTCCCATCAAAATTTCATGTTTATTTTTCCAAACTCCATCTTAATAATGGCATTTATTTTCGTTAATTTTTTTCCTTTTTTCCTTATTTTAAAAACCGACTGAAATAAAGGTAATCTATCTCCATAGAAATAGAATAACGAAAAAGGGTTACTGTAATAGCTTCGTTTTTAACCACACACACACACGTGTATGAGTGCAGACATAGCTGTTTGCTTCCTAACCGTGTGGTTTTGAGTTCATCCCATTGCAGGGTTCCTTGGGCAAATATCCTCTATAGCTCCTAACTAACAAACGCCTTATGAGCAGATTTGATAGATGGAAACTGAAAAAAGCCTGTTATTTATTTGTGTGTGTGTGTACACACGATATGAAAATTATGCTTCAGTTTTGCCTATTCCATTGTTTTGGTGATGTTGTATGTAATACAGTCTGGTTGATATCGCTGCAACTTGTAGTTAATGCAGTGTTGTGAGTGAGTACGTTTTTGCATGGTGCAGTGCTGTTGCAGTTTTTGCTACAATGTTTTGCAAAATTTCATGGTATTGGTCTCTAATGGTCTAAGTCTTAAAATAGAAATCATGATTTGTCTTTCAATGACATTCTACTGGCGTCCTGAACGACTTATGATTTCTTCAGTTCTAGTTGGCCGATTCCACTCATTGAATGCTCCAGTAGGGTTACATGAAATAATTAAAGCCATTTAAAAGTAGTGAGTCTGCCAATTTTTTTTTTTTTTTTTGCATCAGTTGACAGTTGCCAAAATAATGCAACGGACTGTGCCCCCCCCCCTTTTTTTGTATATGCTGACAGGTGGCAATGAAATGGTGTGTTGCAGATATGCTGAAAGCATCAAGCTATTTGCTACAAAATATCCTTATTTATGTCACTTATACTGAGTTGCCTCTATTAACCTTCTCTAGCAAGATTAATCTAAACTGATCAATGTACAATTTTCGCTCACAATTGTAAAACCAGCGAATGACTTATCAGTTGTAGACAATATGTCCCTCCAGAGTTACCTGCAGTCCTCTGAGTTTCTGTTTTATTTTCTCCCCCTAGAATTAAGTAAATGTGAATAAACTCCCAAGCTGGTTTTTTTTTTTTTCTTTTCTTTTGTGCATGAGATTATTGAACTCCACTCCCTGCTAATTTTGTAGTGGATTCTATACCCTGTGTGGAATTCCTAGATCTAGGTTGACTCTGCTGTTAAGTTTCTTGGACATAAATACAATGTCTGGTAGTTGAGATTTCCCCCTTTTATAATCACTCTATCTTCATTCTGCTATGTCTGCTGTGTCTGCACTTGTTCAGGAGAGAAGGGAGCGAACTCTACAGCTACAGAGATGTACTTGCCAGGCAAAGTGATTTGCTCTCTGTGTTTGTAACTAAAAACAATTACAGCATCGAAAACACATATTAACCATTCAAAAATACACGCAAAGACTTTTAACTTAAACATATTATTTGGCATCAAAATTTTCTTCTCACCAACTGTGACCTAATCAGTGATGCAATCCCACTGCATCTTGTCCTTGATCAGGTCACAATTGGCGCAACATAAATTTTGACATCAAATAGTGTTTAAATTAACATCTTTGTGTGTTTTTGTATGGTTTATGTGTGTCTTCCATGCTGTAATTGCTGTTTACAGTTTTACTTGAATATAAGATTGCAGGTTTGAAAATTGAATTTAGTGCTGGTTTAATTCTATTCTCCACATTTTCTGAGTCACGTTACCCCTTGCAATATTTCTACATCTATCCAAGGCATAGAGAGATGCCCTCCAGAAGTATGTTGTCCTAATGAGTTGTGGATTTTTATTGAATGTCAAATGCATCATCATCATCATTTAACATCCGTTGTCCATACTGGCATGGGTTGGATGGTTTGATCAGGGCTGGTAAGCCGAGGGGCTGCACCAGACCCAAGTCTGATTTGGAATGGTTTTCTATGGCTCAATGCCCTTCCTAATGCCAACCACTCAGTGTAATGGGTGCGTTTATGTGCCACCGGCATGGGTGCCAGCTTACATGCCACCAATCTCTGCCATGACTAGGATTTCACTTGGTTTGGTGGATCTTCTTCTCAAACACATCATTTGTCATTGCCTCCATGAGGCCCAGCGTACAGAAGGTGCTTTTTACGTGCCACCGACATGGGTGCCAGTTACGCGACATCAGCATTGGCCACATTGCCTCCGTGAGGCCCAACACTTGAAAGGTGCTTTTTATGTGACGACCTCAGCTATGATTTCACTATGCTTCATGGGTCTTCTCAAGCACGGCATATCACCGTTATTTATTTATTTATTTATTTTTTTTTTGCTTGTTTTAGTCATTCGTGTGGTCATGCTGGAGCACTCACCTGAAGGGTTTAGTAGTTCAAATCATCCCTAGTGTTATGTTTGGTACTTATTCCTATCAGTTCTTTTACCCAGCCGCTAAGTTATAGGGACTTCAACAAGTGCAGGTTGTCAAGTGGTAGACGACAGATGGACACTTTTACACACATGTAAATAACTTTCACCCAGTTTCCACCCAACAAATCAACTGGCTAAAGCATGAATCTACCCAGGGCTGTCCAAGGTGGCAGGCAATGGTGCTGAACCCTAAATCCCACAGTTGCAAAGGGGACTTCTTAAGCAGGGTGTTCCTTAGTTTATTAGTTGTCTAACTCAATTGTATGTTACATATGTAGGCTGTTGTAGAATAACATACGGTACTGAATGTTTGCTTAATTCTTAAATATCTTGAATATAGCTGTGTGTGTGGTGTGTCCTGGAGTTATAAAGACAAATTGTTGTGATGTGGCTAAGAGCAAAAGCAAAAATAAAAACAGGAAGTGATGTTTAAGAGATATTTACATTTATGACTCATAGAAAAATGAGAATTAGACGTGGTTTTTTTTGGGGTGGGGGTAACATAAAATTAGTGAACCAGCAAAGAATGTTTTAGCTACTTGGTGGTATTCATGTTCAGTAGTACAAACAATTACTGATAAAACTAATTGAAGAACTAAAGGAAACAACAGATGGAGAAGGGCCTAAATGTCTGGGGTAAATTAAGATCATTTTTAATGCCCACTTTTCTATGCTTGCATAGGATGAAGTTTCTTCTCAGTATTACGTGGCCAAAGCAAGAAAACACACAGACGTGTGTGCTTTGGTCACAAGACTGGTCCCAGAGCTATAGTAGAAGACACTTGCTGAAGGTGCCATGCAGTGGAACTGAAACTAAAACTATGTGGTTGGGAAATAAACTTATTACCACAGCCACACCTGTGCCTATTGTAATTATTTTGTTGACTCATTTTAGGTGTGTAAAAAGGAAAAGTAAAAAAGTTATGTACACTTAGAATTAATTGGTTCAGTCTCTGGTCATTGTCAGGTGTTTTAATTCCTGGAGGTGTTACATACCAGCAGACTGAATTTAAACGAGGAGCATTTATTTCCAAAGTAACAATAGTAACCTGCTTCGTTTAGAAAATGAATTTTTTTTTTCTTTTTTAAATCCAGTCTATTGTTTCAATGTAGACATTTAGGAATAAGACTGTAGTGATTTTGATGATTGAAGATTAGATTAATTGAAATGTTGTGAAAGGGGTGAATATTAAATCTTTTGGCTCTGAAGATGGTGTTTGGTTAACAAACCAAATAATTGTCTTGGAAGAATTAATTTTAAACTGGCCATGTCTGGCCCAATAGTTTTCTTGTTTTATATTTAAATCAGCCAGATTTGGCCTCCTCAAAGCTACACAATAATGCGCGAGCATTTCAAAACAATGTGAATAAAGAAGCATTATATTTGACTAATCTGAATGCTGAAGGGTTAATGCTGCCAAAGACAGAAAGATGATGGCCGATAAGGATGAACACCTTTCACTTCAACAGAGGATGCACCTATGAAGGGGACAAGAGGATCACAACTGTCCCCACTTATATACTTACATCTTCCTCCATCTAACTGAAGTTATACTTATTTATTGTTGCAGGTGTGTGATACCCCCCTCCCCCCCGCCACTGCTGCATGTAGTGCCAACAAGTTTCAGCCATCGTGAATCAATGAAGATTTATAGCTGATTATTCTGCATTAAAGTGTTAATGAACTGCACATCAGATCCATTCTCATGCATTAATTTTCTCAATTGCAAGAACAAAACCAAGACAACTGAGAATGCAAAGTGGTTGAACAATTTCCAAATTTTGCATTCCCTGCTATAAAACTTAGTTCCAGATGATATCTACCCTACAACATTGCTCCCCCAGCCAGCATGACAGTATGTCACCATCTGCACTAGTTACTCCTCTTGGCCTACTGCTGCAAACTTTAGAGTTGTTCAGGTGATGCTTATTTTTCCCATGCCTCATTTCAACAAAATGTGAACATGCCACTAAATACACACATACACATTTAACGTGAATGTGTACATATTGGATGGCCACTGACTTCCTGGAGTTCATCTGCTTTTTTTACAGGTCTTGTTTTTCATCCTGTAGGGTGGCTAAAATCACTCTTTTTCACCTAGCAAGTTTGCTGAGGTTGCCAGTTTGGTTGCTGGCCATGCAAAGATTACGTTAACAGTAACCCTCCTCTCAAACAACCTGACTTATACATGTGGACGGATTGTAGCTATGATTTAAAGGGTACTGCCTTACCGCATATTGTCATTGTTTATTCTGCCTGAGAATCCTGTTAGAGGGTACACGTCTATGGAATGCTCCGTCATTTACATATTAATTCAGGGGCAGGTAATTCATTTGATCATTAAACAACAATTCTCATCAGCAAATGTTGGAAATTCACAAAAAATTTCAATGCGAGAGACACAGAAACTATATTACATGCTATCAGTAACCTAAATGTGTCTGTGAAGCAAAATACCATTACATGCTTCTCTCTATTTGCTGTTGGGCTAACTTAATTTTCCACTGAAGAAATTTATGTCCGCCAAACCAAGTGAGAGAACTCTAAAACAGATGGTTCGGGGTTGTGACTAAGGGCTTAGTGCAGTTTTGTTTTTATTTAACCTTTTGATATCAAACCGCTTGGGACTGCCCTTGTGATTTTATAATACAAGCTACTTGTTTTAAAGTGATCTAAATTGAATCTTCCCATTAAAATTTAATATTAGTGTTCCAGACATCAGCTTAACAATGACAGTAATTTTACTATATAGTCTTGACTATTTTCATAATTAATTGGGAAGTGGGGACTATTTCAATAGAAATATGGTTTCAAAAGGGTTAACCTTTTAGCATTCAGATTACTGTCAAAAGCAATGCTTATTTATTCACATGGTTTTACATTAATCATGCAATATTGCAAAGCGACAAGATTTTCATTATGTGGTTGTTTAGTTTTGAGATGACATTGTAAGAGCCCAAATCCAGCCAGTTTGAACATAAAACAAAATCTTTTAGCCAGATATAGGTGGTTTAAATACTAAAGAATTAAAGCTCCCCCCCCCCCCC
>NC_069005.1:5707342-5711299 GCF_001194135.2 Octopus bimaculoides | reverse complement strand
CTCAACTTTTTGTGAATTTTAGAAACATTTAGATTTTCTTATTTACACTTGTAATTACTTGTTTAATTATGATTTGCGTTTAAACACAAGAAATATTGGGTGGCGGTGGACATTACTATGGGGGTATTAATTCTGAAACTATTCTTTGTTTGAGATTTTAGAAACATTTTATAAAATAATAGATTTAGCAACTGAAACGTTTTTTGAAATGCAACCTTGTCAGGTGGCAGTTAACTTCACCATTTAGCATTTAATCCAACGATATCCAACCCAAATATTCTATCTGTTTATGTTCAAACTGACCAGATCCAACCTCTCACACCTACCCTGCAATGTCATTCTAAAATGTATGTATATGTTTGTGTGTGTCTGTGCTTGTCCCCACCCAACATCGCTTGACAACCAATGCTGGTGTGTTTACGTCCCCGTAACTAAGCATTTCGGCAAAAGAGGGCCAATAGAATAAGTACTAGGCTTACAAAGAATAAGTCCTGGGGTCGATTTACTCAACTAAAGGCAGTGCTCCAGCATGACTGCAGTCAAATGACTGGAACAAATAAAAGAATAGAATACCATTGAAATCTTGAGGCTACAAAATAATGGCTGATCAATTCAAAACAAGGTGAACAAATAAGCAATACATTTGACAAATCTGATTGCTAGAGGGTTAAATGTGGCCACCCAACATTTAATGTCCTCTTTTCCTTGCTTGAATGGAGTTTATTGAGGCAGATTTTCTATGGCCAGGTGCCTTTCCTGGCTGTAACTGTCATCTGTTTTCAAGCAAGATTAATATTTCTCCATTGCCAGACATCTTTACACAGAATAGTTAAACATAAATGACACTGCTTGTGTGACTGTGACACCCATTTGCAATTATCATGTCAAGACATGGACACACACACACACCTACATTTTATATATTTTCAAGGGGGCTTCCGTACAGTTTCAATTTTATCTGCAAAGCATTGATTAGCCTGGGGCTGTAGCAGAAGGCACTTGCCCAAGGTGTTGCTTAGTAGGATAGAACCCAAAAACCATGTGGCTGCAAAGTGAGTTTCCTAACACAGCAATCCCTGCCCAGATAGATCTCTGGTTAAAAGTGTTTAAGCCATGGCCAAACTACTCAGTTATTGAGTACATCCTTCCTTTTTCAGATATTTCATGCCAGATATTCACTGCCTCTAATGAATGGAAACCTTCAAAAATTCCTAGTAGGGCCAGGCTGGTCTTCAGAAAAAAAAGCAAAAAAAACTAGAGGCTGATTATTTCAAATACTGGCTTTGTCTAAGGACCTCCTGGCAAAGACTACATCACAAAGAAAGACAGACAATGGGCCCTTTCTCTTCACACCTCAAAAAACCACCAGTCCCTTACAGACACTAATTCTTGCTAGAGCACTGCTCCTACCTCTGAGATGGTACTACCCTAAACTGGTTCTCTCCTGTCACTTCACTTGGTACTTTTGATCTACTTGTCTCGCTTCCTTGTTCTGTCACCCGTATTGCATTCACCAACTCCTCGCCCATCTCTGTGCTGATCACTTATACCCAGTTCACAAGACATTGCCCCTCTGAAATTCTTTCCTTGCATGTCTTTTACTGCAGTCATTAACTCGGAACAGTTTCACTCTTTTGTTACAACATTTCTGTTGAAACGCACTACTTTCATCATCGTCGTTGTCGTTTAACGTCCGCTTTCCATGCTAGCATGGGTTGGACGATTTGACTGAGGACTGGTGAAACCAGATGGCTACACCAGGCTCCAATCCGATTTGGCAGTTTCTACAGCTGGATGCCCTTCCTAACGCCAACCACTCCAAGAGTGTAGTGGGTGCTTTTCGTTTTAATTAATTTTGAAAATATGTTGAATTCAGTAAAATTTTATTATTAATCTAGTGTTTGGACCATAAATTCAACATGAAATTTTTGAGGGGTTTAATTTAGATAGCTTAAAACAGTAAATTTGCATTGTAGAACCAAGAGTGGTTCCAGGCTGGTTTTGACAGGTATGAGATGGAGGTTGTGTGCAAAGACATTTCTAACAGGCTATGCTGATTCAGGCCATAGTAAAGGGCCTTGAGAGTGGCTTGGGGTGGGGTCTTCTGTATCTTGATAATCCACTTAACTGAATCTTTTGCAAATTTAGAGAAGAAAATGTCTAAACCTGGAAACAATGTCTACAGTTGGTAGGTTTCTTGATAAGTAATAATTGCAAATGGTGTACCTTGTGTAAACTTGCACGATTGTCAACTGCAAGAGCACCCATGAAAGGGATTCCTTCAAATACTATGAAGACTCCATAAGGGAAATTGATAGCTTCTGCGATTTTGGGGAATTAATTAGCAGGGAAGGTATGTGCTCCTGAAAGCATAGCTATCAAAATAGTAAGAAAATGTGGACATTGGAGGCAGAAGATGTGCGAAAGAGACCAGCATCTTCTACTGGATGTGTTGTTAGTGTCAGAGAGCATAAATGACAGTCCGAGTCAAGATGAATATATAGTGGAAGAGAGAAAACGGTGTGTTATGGACATGTGATGCATATGGTTAATAGCTTGGTAGAAAAGAAGAAAAAAAAGAGAGTACCAAATGGAAAGAACATGTTGGAAGAAGAGAGAGAGAGAGCGAGAGAGAGAGAGAGAGAGAGAGCAGAAAGTCTGAGAACTGATCTGAAGATGCTTGATCTTGCAAAAATTACATGTTTTGTGACCTGGTGAGATGCTGAGCAGGAGGAGACTTGTCTGACCCATGCAACCCTGGAAAAGTAGATGTAAAGATAATGTACAACCTTCAGCTGTACCTTATGTAAAGTGTTGGTAAGAAATCTGATGTCTAAAGTTTCTGTTTTTTAACAATCTGATCTGAATTGTTTGTTTTTGATCATGTTGCTCATGCTGTAATTTCTTTTCTCTTTTTTTTTCTTTTTAAGATAAATTTTACAACGAGAATATATCATCCAAATATCAATAGTAATGGCAGTATCTGTTTGGATATACTACGTTCACAGTGGTCACCAGCATTGACTATCTCAAAAGGTGAAGTTTTATATTTATTTATTTGTCTCTAAGTCCTCGTGTGTAAAGTAACTTGCTATTTAACTCCCCGCATCACGTATTCTCTCCATGATCTAATCGAAGCATAAAAGGTAGTGTTAATGTATGGCAGGACTGGAGCTAATACATGTTTGACCTCAACTCAAAGGCCTGGTCTATGTCGTAGCAGCAGAGAGAATTCCACTTGAAGTACTGAAGTATCAGGTGGTTGTGTTGAACTGGTCAGAAAGTAGAAATCACTAAAACTTAATTAAAAGTTGGTGACTATTGGACTAAATATTTCACATTTGGCTTCACCTCTCTTTGTATTTTTTAAATTGTGGGTTTCACTTTTTTTTGTGAGAAAATATAAGACATGGTGAATTAGGAGAGATTTAATCCAACTCCATCTTCTGATCATATGAGTACAGGAAAGTGATGAAAGCCACTTAACAATGCAGAATATTCACTTTGTGTCTTGTTAACCCCTTTAGCATTTAAACTGGCCAAATTGGTCGAAAGATTTTCCTGCCCATTGTTGGTGAGCTCCAAATCAGCATCAACTGTGATCATCTTGTCCAATCTTAAGATGAAGATAAACATTTAGGGCAACATTATCCAGCATCCACCCCTCCCTTAACCCTTTCGTTACCAAACCGCCCAAAGCCGCCCGAAAAAAATTTTGGTTCATGTGACCAAGCCGCCCAAAACCGCCCGTAATCACCTATTCATATTTAAATGAGAATATCTGAGCAAATCTCGTTAGTACATTCGTGAAAACACGTGATTATTTGTGTAAACAGTTCAGCTATAGTTTTGTACAACAATCGACGTGTTTTTTTAATTTTGTGAATTTTGGGAGATTTTTTTCCAAATTTGTTCCTGTTGTGTTTTCAAAATTTGTAATCCTGACAAAAAAATGGA
>NC_069005.1:5705801-5706532 GCF_001194135.2 Octopus bimaculoides | reverse complement strand
GTAATGTGCACAACTCTTCTATAATAATATTTTGTTGTATACCCAATTGTATATTAGCTAATAACCCATTTTCTGTAGCGATGTTTGAACAAAAATTTTAATAATTTTATATTTTGTTGAATTTACCTGTATTTACCTGTAATTAAAGTCACTTTGTGACAAAAATTTTGGTATAGAATTGGTTGAGAACCTTTCGTTAATTTATCTTCCAAAAATCACATTAATATGTTGATAAATAAAAAAGTTAGAGTTGTTTAATGAAACCAGCCTAAATTTATGATTATGTTAGAAATTAATTGAAACACATAAGGGGTGTAATTTGGTTAGAAATATGGTAACGAAAGGGTTAAAGATTGTGTGGAATTTGAGGATTATTTGGCTGCCATACCGAGCAGATTGAGCAAGCCTGTAGGGGAAAGAAAAACTGCCATACTAAAAAAGTAGCGTATGAATTGGCTATTATTTTTAGCAAATCTAGTGGCCATATAGAAGTTCTCTTAATTTGTATCGATTGTAGTTTCAGGACGATTGTTTATTAAAATTGCATCCCTCTCTTTCTCTCTCTCTCTCTCTCTCTCTCTCTCTCCCCACCTTTTTTTCTCATTGTCACTGCCCCCCCCCTTTTTTTGTTCTGTTATTCTCCCCCTCTGTATTGTTTCCTAAATGTTTTTGTTTCTCTCTTCTCTTGCAGTACTGTTGTCAATCTGTTCTCTGTTGTGTGACCCAAATCC
>NC_069005.1:5702772-5703777 GCF_001194135.2 Octopus bimaculoides | reverse complement strand
ATTATTAAGGCGATGAGCTGACAGAATCGTTAGCACACCAGGCGAAATGCTTATTGGTTGTTCATCCGTCCTTATGTTCTGAGTTCAAATTCTGCTGAGGTTGACTTTGCCTTTCATCCTTTCATGGTTGATCAAATAAGTAGCAGTTACGCACTGGGGTCGATGTAATTGACTTAATCCCTTCCCCCAAATTTGAGGCCATGTGCTTCCAGTAGAAAGGGTTATTATTATTAAGATAGAGAGATGGCAGAATTGTTTATGCATCAGACAAAATGTTTATTTTGTCTCCTTTATGTTCTGAGTTCAGACGCTGATATAGTTGACTCTGACTTTTTGTCCCTTTGGAGGTCAGTAAATTGATACCGTTTAAGCATGGAGATCAATGTAATCAAACTTATCTCCTACCCCTTAAAATGGTTCGCCTTGTGCCAAAATTTGAAACCCTTATCATTGAGGTGGTTAGCTGGCAGAATTATTTACCAAACTGGACAAAATGCTTTGTGGCATTTCTTTCAAAAGTGTATGTTCTGAATTCAAATTTTGCTAACGCTAACTTCAGCCTTTTACCCTTTCAGGGTAAATAAAATGAAGCCCCAGTCAAACACTGGCGTTGATGTAATCAACTCACCTGCTCCGCCATATAAATTGCTGGCCTTTTGCCAAAAATTTAAAACCATTACTCTTATGACGATGGTGAATTGGCGGAATTGTAAGAGCATTTGGACAAATGCCTTAAGGTAATTCTTCTGATTCTTTGTGTTTTGAGTTCAATCCCCTCAAGTCCACTTTTGCTGTTCCATCTCTTCAGGGGTCAGTTAAATAAAGTACTAGGAGTCGATTTGACTCTTCCACTCTAAAATTTCCCATTTTTCCCAAATTTCAGGTTTTTATTGCTTATGTTAGAAACAATTAATTCTGCTCGAGGTTGATGATTTTTGCCTTTATCCTTTTGGGGTGGGTCAATGAAATGGGTATCAGTTTAGCAATGGGATTGTTGTGGTCAGT
>NC_069005.1:5699983-5702176 GCF_001194135.2 Octopus bimaculoides | reverse complement strand
GACCCTTATTTCTTTCTCCCTTCATTTGTCAAGCTTGTGTCTCAGATTTCAATAGCTGGTTCACTGGTGCTGCTCCAAGCAGAAAAAAATATTTTTTTTTTTTGTTTTTTGTTAATTGTCATTGAGCCAAATAATTTCGTTAATTAAAACTCAATTAAGCCATGTCTAATAGCAGCACCATTTTTCACAATTTGGCAGCTACTTATTATTTCTCATCTTACAACTCTCTTTTTTAATCCCTTTAGCATTCCGGTTTCTCTGTCACACATAATGCTTATTTATTCACATCGTTTTGGACTAATTCTGCATTATCTCACAGCTTCAAGATTTAGATACGAGATTGTTTATTTTTAGAATGGCATTGTAGGGTAGGTGTGAGGCCAGATCTGGCCAATTTGAACATAGAAAACAAGTAGACTATTAAAATGCTAAAGGGTTAAATTACTTTTTTTTTTCTTTAAAAAAACAAAACAAAATACCTCAGTCTGCAAATTTCCAACATTGCTAACTTGTCTGATTTATTTTGTTAACTTAGGGGGAAAAAAAAAGAAACTATTAAAGTTTTCATCTAGCTTATTCTATACAGATTCCTAAATCTTTTTCTTTCTTTCATGTGGTTTTGTAAGTTATCCAGGTTTTAGCATTCTGATATTTTCCAAAGACTATCTTTATTGCTTAAGGTATATTCTATAAATAAATAAAAAAAAGAAACAGTTTGGACAGTAATTCTTTCACTTTACCTGATTTAATCACAAATATGAATGCTTCTCTCACTGAAGTTTTTATAATAAAAAGGTTTTTTTTAAATACATTTTCCCCCCCTCAAAATAAGGATTCTCTAAACTTCTTTCTATGGTTAATTTAGTAATAACATCCTTTATGGTGCAGGCCCAATAATTTTCAATGAAATCAATACTTTGAAACTATATATCTTTAAATGAAATTGATTTAAATTCACTTCTTTACAGCTCTTGTTATTTAGTGTGAGGGCAACTTTTTTTTTTTTCCTTCCCCCTGTTAGTTGTGATTGTATGTGAAAATCTATTACAGAAGCATCTTGTCTTAAACTTAACTTTAAACAATTCTATACAAGAGAATAGTGTTTTTTCCTTTTTTTCTTTTTCCTATTTCCTGCTAACTTTGGTCAGTAACCAATCTATAAATATTTCTTTAAATTCTACCAAAACTTCCCTCTTTTTTCAGCCTGTAATTTCAACTAGATCTATATAATTAAAAGCTTTCAAGTATTCTGGAGTTATATATATATTTTTTTTAAAATTGAAACTATTTAAATCTGTTTTTTTTTTTTTTAAATCTCTCTATTAATGCTTTCATATCTGGGAGTGAAGGTTATGCAATTCTATTCTCAACCAAAAGTCTAACTTTAAATGTTGTCTTATCAGATGTCTCGCTTGGATTGATGTCTTTCAGAACTCTGACAGTTTGAGTCGAAGTTCAGCGTAAAGTACCCAGTACCCTCCACCACTGTGTATTATTCCAGAAGCCCCACCCCTACTCCGTTTCCCCTCCGTGATTATTCAAACCTTATACAAGATACATTTTCAATAAATGTTTAACTTAACTCTCAAATGTACTCCATTTCTCCAATTGTATTTTGACTTCTCTACTTTATTTTTAAAAAATTAAATTTAATGTAATAAACTTTGAATAAAAGCCTAGTTCATTCCAAAGAAAGAAAAAAAAAACATTCTAAAAGATGCAGATACTGCCTGTTTTGGTGATGCCAGATAAATTTAGTTCATGGGTTACAAAGAGGGGAGGTGCTTTGTTTTCAGCATAATGTGAATATTTCTTAACTTTGGTTGGCCACGGAGTTGAGCACTGAAAGTATTGAAACTAAAAGAAAGTTGGGTGGAAACTGATAGCAAAATACACATCCAAATGGTTAAAAAAAAAAAAAAATGTTATTGTATATAACGTATTTGTCTGTTCACTTGAAAGAAAAATATTACTTTTAACTAATTCTATGAATGCAGTTCACAGATCTGTTGTCTGCTGAGGAAAATTAAAAATTTATCAAAGCTATTTTAAAAAAAAAAGTAAAAAGTTTTTTCAGAGTATATATTAATACATAATTGACATTCTTTTCAGAGTGTATCATGTGTGTGTGTGTGTGTGTATATATATACACATGCATACATGTGTATATATATATATATACATGTATATATA
>NC_069005.1:5696256-5698953 GCF_001194135.2 Octopus bimaculoides | reverse complement strand
CATGTCCGCTGGAGATCTGTGTTGTGGCTTTGAAAGCTGTTATTTTAACGTCTACTTTTCGATGCTTGCATGGGTGAGACAAAGTTAATCGCGGGAGTATGTCTTCAGCTGGATGCCTTTCCTGTTTCCATGCAAAGTAATATTTCCCCGAATAACCAAACATGTCCTTGCAGTCATCATCATCATCATCGTTTAACGTCTGCTTTCCATGCTGGCATGGGTTGGACGGTTTGACTGAGGACTGGCTGCACCAGGTTCTATTCTGATCTGGCAGAGTTTCTACAGCTGGATGACCTTCCTAATGCCAACCACTCCAAGTGTGTAGTGGGTGCTTTTACATGCCACTGGCATGAGGGCCAGTGAGGCGGTACTGGCAATGGCCACGCTTGAATGTATTTTCATGTGCCAATAAGGTGATGCTGGTAACGGTCGCGCTCAAATGGTGCTATTTACATGCCACCGGCACGGAAGCCAGACAGCTGCTCTGGCAATGATCATGCTCGGATGGTGCTGTTAGTGTTCCACTGGCGCAGGTGCCAGTCATCGATATTAGAAATGAAAGACACCGCTTGTATGAAAGTGATACTCATTTACAACTATCATGCAATGTCAACAGACATACACATGCATGCTCACACATATATATATATATATATATATATATATACGACAGGCTTCTTAGAGTTTCCCTCTATCAGAACTACTTCTAAGGTTTTGGTTGGCCTGGGGTTACAATAGTCCTTTGCCAAAGTTGTTCAGTAGAACTAAGCTTGAAACAATGTAATTGGGGAAACAAACTTCTTACCAATGCAGCCATGTCTGTTCCTTGATACCAAAGACTTTGACTCTACCTGACATGAGAACCTCCAGTATTTAAGCAGAGGTGTGATGGTCGTCTCATTTGCAGGAGTTCTCCATTATTGCAGTATGTGCTGGCCTATACTTTTCTACTCTAGGCACAAAATCTGAAATTTTGGGGGGAGGGAGGCCAGTCAATTGGATTGACCCCAGTACTCAACTGATCCTTAGGTTATCGACCCTGAAAGGACAAAAGGCAACGTCAGTCTCGGCGGAATTTGAACTCAGAACGTCGAGACAGACAAAATACTGCTAAGCATTTTACCTGGCATGCTAACGTTTCTTATTTCTTTACTAGCGACCCCAGTGTGTAACTGGTACTTATTTAATCGACCCCAAAAGGATGAAAGGCAAAGTTGACCTCGGCAGAATTTGAACTCAGAACATCAAGACAGACGAAATATCGCTCAGCATTTTGCCCCGTGTGCTAACGTTTCTGCCAGCTCGCTGCCTTGTGCTGACCTCTACTTGGGCCAAACTTGAAGTCCATCAGAGTTGATTTCTGTAAGTTTTTATCATGTGGTTGTCCCTTGTTACCATGTCACCTTGCTCAATTTAATATTGCTTTCAAATTTTGGCACAAGGCCAGCAATTCCAGGGGAAGGGGTCTTAGTCAATTATATTGACCCAGTACACAACTGGTACTTATTTTATTGATTCCAAAAGGATGAAAGGCAAAGTCAACCTCGGTAGAATTTGACTTCAGAAAGTAAAGACATGAAATACCTACAAGCATATTGCCTGGCGGGGCCAAAAATTCTGTCCGCTCACTGCCTTTCTGCTCAATTTAATATGGCTGAGTGGTTAAAGAAGTTTGCTTCACATCCCCAATGAGGCCAGATTCAGTCCTGCTGCATGACATCTTGAGCAAGTATTTTTACTACAGCCACCAGTCAATCCAGGGTTTGTAAGTGAAATCAGACAAACTATGAAACCGTGTTAAATGGATCACAACTGTAACTCCAAAGATCTTGCTTTGTGATGTTTTGTGTCATATTATTTTATTTCCTGGGAATTACATAAACGGTTCATTGGTCTGCTGTTCTCGACTCCTTAAATATTAATTCAGTAATTGGATCGGTCAATCAAATGCTAAACAGAGGAGTCCTTGTTACTTTTTGTTCCTCTTACAAACTAATTAGGGACCCTCTACAGTTTCACATCATGCTACAACTAGCAGCCAGACCTAACTGAAAGCTCAGTTTCCAGAATGAGGTGGGGCAAGGCTCGGATACAATGGATAATTATAGCCTTTTATCTTTTACTCATTTCAGTCACTGGACTGCGGTCATCCTGGGGCACTACCTCTCACTCCAGCTCCATTTTATATTATATATATATATATATATATATATATATATATATATATACGCATACAAATATATAAAAAGATAATGCTCATTATTATATTAGGAGATTATACATACATTTTAACCTTTTACAGTATACTTACATATATACATAAATCTAAAACAACAAGATTACTAATGGAATTCCGGAATTTATGAGAAGAGAAAACCGAAAGGTCTCATGATATTCATTGAAAGATTTTATTTCAGATATTCTCATTTTAAAAATCATCTCCGGTTAATTGTCGAGAAGACATTGGTGTTGCATTGGCAGAGGTTTCTGTTCTCTGAGTGCTCGTTATTATTATTATTATCATAATTGTTTTTTTAGATTTTTGACCATTAAGTTTTCAAAGATATCTAATTTAAAACAATTGATTCTGATTTTAAAGCAGAGATAAAAAAAAAAAACCATACCAAGGCTTGCAACAAACCCAATTTCAAAATGCGAGCCCTCCAAAAGTGGGAAACACTAAAAATTTAGGGAAAT
>NC_069005.1:5686622-5695965 GCF_001194135.2 Octopus bimaculoides | reverse complement strand
AAACCAAATTTTTAGTTTAATAATTCTTTTATTACCAAATTTTTTGTGAAAAATCTCTCCGCAACTAACATCCTTTGACTGCTTGTCTCCTTCAAAAGAATTTTAAAGTTTTCCTTCTTTCTTATACGACTTAAGGCCACATAAAGCTCACCGTGACTAAATATGGGAGCTGGCAAGTAAATACCAACTTTTTCGAAGCTCTGTCCTTGCGATTTGATTATGGTCATGGCAAAAGCTGGTATCTCAGGCAACTTTTGCCTCCTTATATTGAAGGGTAGAGCTATTTCACTTGCACGCAGGTCAACTCATGGTATGAAAAGCTTCATTTTCTTTTTTACTGCCAGGAATGATTTTTTGCATGAATATAAAATTCATTAGGAGATAAAAAAACCAAAAATCGAATTCCATTCAGCAAGCCATTAGCAGTGTCCAAATTTCTCAGCAAAATCACAATGGAATTTTTCTTCAGTGTTTGATTGTATGGGGGCATCAGAGAATTCAAAAACCCTTCCGGATAATTCACGATATTCTCATTGCTTTCATCAACCAACAAACAAACACATCAACACTTTGATATATCTGTAAGACTCCATCTAGAAGTGATAATATCTTGGTATTCAATTCGATTGAATCTTTGATTTTTGGTGTTAAAACCATTTTTGTAGAAATTTCACAATATTGCCCTTACTACAGAAATGTCTTTTGCCAAATATGTCTCTTATCAAATTTCCAGATGAAATCATGGTTTTTGGTATTTCTGTTAGATTTTCATCTAAGCCCACATCATAGCAACTGTTCCATTTTCTATGCTTAGAAGCCATGCATTGAATTCTTCTTGTTCATTTATTCACATGTTCCCTGTTAAAGTAAAAATTGTGGCATCTGTCCACAGAGGAGAATATTTGACAGAAGATTCAATTATAGCATCTGACCCTCTCGGAATAGCTGGTGCAGTTTGCTTAAAGTCTCCGCCAAGAAGGAGAACTTTACCACCAAAAGGCTGATGACAGCTCATTATTTCTTTTAGCAGCAAATCAATGCACCTCAATGCATTTCCTGAAAGCATTGATGCTTCATCAATTATTATTAGGTCAGCTAATTTTAATTTTTCAGAGCGCTGTGATGGAATCTTCATCAGTGATGTAGAATTTTCCAAGATAGGGACTGGGAGCTTAAAGCCACTGTGTACAGCCCTTCCTTGGGGCAATAGATCAGCCACAATGTCTGTTGTAGCAAATGAGAGAACATGCTTTCCTTGACGACTCAAATGCGATATCAAGGTATTGTAGAGGTGCGTTTTTCCTGTACCACCCGGGCCATCTAAGAAGAAAAATCTGCTGGGACGGTGTTCATCATCAATAGCTGTGATAATTTGATTAAACACACGACGCTGGTTGTCTGTGAAAGAAGTAATTTGTGCTTCCACTTCAAGGTCATCCTGGATTTGTTTTACATTCTGAGAATTCATCAAAGACATATCATCAATT
Organism: Octopus bimaculoides; assembly: GCF_001194135.2. Taxonomy (NCBI): domain Eukaryota; kingdom Metazoa; phylum Mollusca; class Cephalopoda; order Octopoda; family Octopodidae; genus Octopus; species Octopus bimaculoides. Next base: position 5,694,478 of record NC_069005.1, on the reverse strand, counting down.
GGAAGATGCAACTTTTGACATGTCAAACCATACAAGGACAATGTGGTTTCAATTTCTCGTAAAGCCAGTTGTACTGAGATTGTTCTGGTGTGATTTTTAAGGAAGTCTTCAGTCAAGCTTTCTTCAAAGTTGTTGAACAGCACGTCAGGATTGACCGGATTATTGAAAATACAAATGTGTGCAAACAGCTGCCGGAGCTCATTTGGCATATTTGTCAAAGAAGCCTCTTCTAAGCACTCATCATCATTTTGAACCAACTGCCGGCACTCTGCTGCTTCTTTATAGCTGCTGCATATGACGCCATCCACCGTTTTCAGTTCTTCGAAACTTCGAGATCCTTTAACATGTAGCAACAAAAGTCTCATGTAAAATCTCTCTTGATACTTGGGGTTGACAGAACACATTTCACTTATGATTTTGTCAGCTCCACGTTGTCTGGGAGTCCACTGCGTCATTTTCTTGTTGTAGACATAATGATAAGGAATGTCCCCATATAGATATTGTCTTGCATTTTCATCCTTTTGGTTGAGCAAGAACCATGCTGTTAGAGGAGTATTGCGTTGGGCAGCTCTTTCTAGCGCTCGTCTTTCTTGTCCCTCCTCAAAATAGACGGGCTGTTCCTGCGGGAGATGAACAGGAAGGTGAATAATTGTATGGGATTTGTCATGCATTTTGAATTCAAGCAATCTCCACATTCCTTCGGGAGCACTCACATATCTCGCATCCAGAAAGTTCTTGATTTCATTGTGTTCGCTGATGCCTACAGTTATGGAATCATAGTCTTTGTATATATATTTGTACACATATTTCACGGACCCGATGAAGGTGCAAATTTCTACACTGAGGTGGCAGTTGTATTTATGACTTAAATATTTGTTATAAGGTTCAACGTATCGGTTGTCCACCACTTTCTGACCGATGTTTAATGTTGAACCTGGACGTCTTCTGTAGGATGGATAACTATCTGGGATTTTAAAGGTTTCCTGTTGAAACTGTTTGGGAAAACCTTTTGAGCAGTCGTTATTTTCCATGCATGACGCGTTAAGGTTTTGCTCACCACAAGGACCGTGAATCATAAATTTCTTAACAATTTCATAGAGTACTGATTCTGTCTCTGGGTCAGGAATTTCAGCACACACAATTTTGTCGATTCTTTCAGCTGAGTTTGGTTTATCTTCTGGATGAAATATTAATAATAAACGGGCGTGTGGTAGTCCTCTCTTTGGAAATTCTATGGTGTAACAATGTGCGACAACTCGGCCAATCACATGTCTTTTTGTTACATCAATTATCAATTCCTGCAACTTAATATTGAACACCCGAGCCACTAAATCTGGTCTACTGGAGGCTGTTTGACCTGGAAAAAGGTTGTTTTGTATCTCGGGCCAATTAGGATTGCATGTCATCGTAAGAAATATATCAGGGGGGCCAAATTTTCTCACAATTGCTAATGCATCTTGGTATTGTTCTCTCATATTTCTTGCTGATCCCGTCCATCCGATTCGAGCATCTTCAGCATTTGCTGCATTGGTTAAATGGTCAGCAAGTCCTTGATGTTGTTCCGCTTTCAGATGGTTTTGTTGTGTTCGTATGTAATTTAAATTGTAAGCTTCAACTTGCAAGTAAGAATCTACAACCCATTGTTGAAAAAGTTTTCCCCCGTGCAAAAGGGGATTGAATTCATTATCCCTTACAGCAGTTAAAGATATTTTATGTTGAAGCATTGAAATGTTTTGTCGTTGCTGGTCATCACGATTTCCAGCCATGTGTGGTTGCCATCCTGGTTCACCGTGTGGGAAAAACAATACGTACGTCATTGGATCAAGTTCTGGGCTCAAGATGTCAAGATTTATAGTTGGAACCTCAGAGTTCCTTGGATACACTTTAAAATCTCTATGAAACGGAGGTTCACCTTCTTCGTTTCTGAATACAATAGCAATTTCATTGACTGTTGGCAAATTGTATCTCCTTCTGTCGTTAATACAATCTCTGTTGAATACTAAGTTGACCCTTGGCATATCAATGTTTTCTTCTTGAGTACGCTGTTCTTCTTGTACTTCAATTTCATGAAGTGTTTGAAAACAATGAGCATACACATTATCGCTAAGAATAATATTAACCAAGTTTTCGAGCACTTCTCGGAGGCAGCCTGAATTGGTGTGATTCTGAGCTCTTATTTCTGTTGCTTGGGTGCTGTCTACAACATAAAGTTGAGCATTTTGTCTTCGTTTACCTTCATTTGGATGAATATGTGAAGCTCTGTGGTAAATTTGTCCATGCACACGGAAACAAAACGGGCCTTTTCCAGGTGGATTCTGCAGTTGAGCACCAATCGAAGCGAATGATAGTAATGAATTATATGACCGAATGTTTTCTTGGAAATTTCTATAATGTGGATGATTTTGATCAGATAACAATGAAAGTAAGTATGGTGGAAATTCTCTTCTGATAGGACGTAAAATTTTGCCTTTGTGACAACAATTATTGAAACGTCCATCTGATGGTTTCTCAGCAGAAAAATGTTTTCCTGAGCAAAACTGGCAAATGGAATCCATATTTCCACAGTTATGAATGTGGACCCTGTTTTCTGAATATGTGTAATTATCAGGTATAAAACCTGCATTATTTACACGGGCAGCTCTCATTGCATTGGCATTCTTTTGCTGTCTTTGAAGAGTCTCTTCTTCTGTTTCATTTGCAATCCTTTGCAAAATTTTTTCTCTTTGATATTTTCTCCTTGCATCAGTTTCAAAAGCAGTTTCATTCTTACGGCGCCGTGCTTCTCTAATTCTATCTTGCTTTCTGATGGCAGCAGATTTTTCAGCTGAGAGCCTTGCTCTGCAATTCCTCTGTCTTTCTCTCGCTAAGCGACGTTTCCTTTCAATTGCGCTCTCCATTATTGAAACCAACCTAAACTCATACGACTTAAAGCCACAAAAAGCAGTCCACGACTTATAGTTGATGTAAAATCTCCCTATGCATAAATTCCTTAATATAAATTAGGCACATGTATGAACGGTTAAATGTGTATTTATAATATACCTATCAACTGTGGTCGTTTTATATTCTTGATACACTCAGGCAATAATTATTTTCTCTAATGAGTTTGTATAGGTGTGTGTGGTTGTAACAATTATTTTTAACAAAACAGATAGAATATGGATGGTAAATCAAATTAACACACTTGTCAATGTTATCTCGTGGTTGTATTTTGAGATGTGACATCAATCATTGTTAATTACTGAAAGAACTCTGGGTAAAAATTTCTTAATATAAATAAAGGGACATGTATAAACTGTTAAATTAAGATGTATATTTATAATATACCTTTCAACTGCAGTCGTTTTATATTCTTGATACACTCAGGCAATAATTATTTCTCTAATGAGTTTGTATAGGTGTGTGTGGTTGTAACAATTATTTTTAACAAAACAGATAGAATATGGATGGTAAATCAAATTAACACACTTGTCAATGTTATCTCGTGGTTGTCTTTTGAGATGCGACATTGATCGTCGTTTGTCACTGAAAGGATACCGACTCATACGTAGTCACATACTTCCTATGTACACGCACACATATACCCACACAGAATTGAAGCGCTGTTTGATATTTTTCAGCGTAGAATTTCCATCATCTCACTACCAGTTTGCCATCGCCCCCTTCCTTTCTCATTCATATGTTGTGACGGAGAAAAGCACAAGAGTATTATTTATATTAGATTTTTACACCACAAGTTCTGACTTTTTTCGCGAATGTGTCAACAGCTGGAATTGCTGTAAATAGAACACAGAAAACTGTGCCGATTGCAAACGGGATGTGACTATAAACAGAGGCTGTATAAATGTGTGTGTTTGTATTCACAATATACTTTACTCTCCGTTGAGTTTTAATGTTATAGATCACAGGAAGATATGGGACGGATGCTAAAACAATTGCTGAAGATATATAGGGTACATCAAAAGTAAATTTGAAGTTTCTATTCACCGATCAACATTGCTGAAGGAAGAATTCAGCGGAAGAGATTTTAGCAGACGTCGGAACACGACAGTGTTGGCCATGATGGTGAGTAAACAACTAAAGTCAGCCTCCTAACTTTAGTTTCGAACAAGGAGTGATTGCGTTACATATCTGTTCGCGTAAAGAGAAAAAGAAAAGTTTTAAAAATGACCCGTAAATATCCATTGTAATATTTAAAAAATAAAACGGAGTAATTATTTTCAAAATGTGCAGATATTAAAATAATGTCAAAATTTCTTATCGTACATAATGTAAATTGACAGTTATAACCAGTTTCTGAGTCTTAGTTTCGAAACGAATCATTTTGATATTTTAAATGCCATTTAATAAAAATAATTATTGATCTTAACATATCATTTATTATTAATAATTTAAATAAATTAACGACTAATATAGATAAAATTGCTATATTTAATAAATGCAGTTATCTGTAATGATTAAAAGTCTTTCTATGACGATCTTTGGCGTTTACGAAATCTGTATTTATATTTTAGTTGAAACATCGATTTTGTTTAACCTCAAAAGGGCCCTGATCAGCCCCAGTGAGCCCTGATCATCCCCAGTCAGCCCTGTGATCAAAGGCCTCACAGCAATAATCATTTCGTTTCGGTTCTGCTTTGAAGGCATAGTGTACCATTCAAAGTATCATTTTAAAGAGACAATATGGTATATAAACCCAAGCAAGATTTGGTGGCTGCTTCCAGCAGATCGAATGGTTTCACGGTTCCCTGTTAGATCTGATTTTATAATCTTTGGATTATCACAGAAGATTATCCCACGCATATTATAGACATGTTACGTAATCTGCCTGTCTAACACTATCGTTTACTTGTTTCAGTGATTGAACACACAGACACACAGTGGGCTTCTTTTAGTTTCCGTCTACTAAATCTACACACAAAGCTTTGATGAGCTCGGGACTATAGCAGAAAACGCTTGTCCAATTGCCATATAGTGGGACTGAACCCAAGACCTCATGCTTGGGAAGCAAACGTTTTACCACACAGCCATGTTTTTGTTTAATCGTTAAATATGAGTTTTATTTCTTTTCAAATCAGACATTTCTAAGCGAAACATTTATTTTCTTTGCCTTCGCTTTTTCGTAACAAAATAGGCTATTCCTTCTTTGTAAAAATTTAATTAAAAAGTCTTTTTCTTTTAAAAAAATCTGTTACAAAGTAAATTCATTAACTCGTGTAAGGGACACAACTCTTTCCATCTCCACTTTGAAGAGTGGGAAAACAATGCGACCATAATGTTTTGGCTGGAAATAGCAGCTAAACCTCTCACAAATAACACTCGGCTATGTCAAATAAGTACGGACACACAACGTAGTTCTAGATATATTAGGTATGATAAAATAGGAGTACTTGTATCTGGGGCGTCTTTTGATCAGCTGAATTTAAGTAAACCCCCGAGGATTAAAAAAAAAAAACAGCTGGACATCGTCTGAAGGCCACGACTTTATCGGAAGGGCTTAGACCAGGGATACTCAAACATTTTTTTTTACCAATGGGCCCCTTTAATTACTATCTTACTCTGGGGGACCCCATAGCCATTTGAAGTTTAAAAACTAGTTTTATAGAAACTTCTTTCAAAATTCCTATTTCGTTTTTCACACATTCACTTGTGCAGGTTGAACTTTGTAAAATGTTAGAGAAAGAAACCCAGCTGTTCCTTGCAATACGTACCAATACGTACATTTAAAGCAGGGGTTCTCAACCACTTTTTATCTACGGACCCCTTTGACTGCTATTTTATTCTTTTGGATCTTCAAAGCCATTTGAAGTTTAAAAACTAGTTTTATAGACACTTCTCTCAAAATTCCTATTTTGTTTTTCACTGATTAATTTGTGTAGGTTGAACAATGTAAAACATTCGAGAAAGAAATTCAGCTGTTTACTGGGCCCCTTTGAGTGTGTATTTTAGGAGAGTTAACATGTAGAGAGCAGGCCTTATAGAGCTCCGGGCCCTCAGGCAGTGACCGATTGACCGACGGCTCAGTTCGCCCCTGCCACCAAGAAATTCTACCTCAATCTTGTGACTCTCCCGTCGTTATTGTAGCTACACATGGCATCGACAAATTCTTTTTTGAGGTGGGATACCAACAGTATCCTGTTGGATAATTATGTCGTTTTCTACATTTTTTTGTTTTCTCTTCTGTGACTTTCTCTGTTTTTGGCTTCGAATATACACGCCTACCTAACCTCTCAACTAACAAGCTGTATAATATCGGATCTTTCTGATTTGGCGGACACCACTTGTTTTCTTAACGAAACACTTTCAAACTTGGGACACTGGTAGAATCTTTTACTCTTAGTGTTGTTGAGAAAAGTTTAAGTAATATCTCTTTAACTGTCCCTTCTATCACAAACTGATAAGATAGTCACCCAACAGAAACGCTTTTGAGTCATAGCGGTCGGCTTTGATTTAGGGCTGGTCTGGGGCTAAACCAGGGGTTTTCAAACTGTGGTCCGCAGACCACAGGGGGTCCGCAAGGACAAAACAGGGGGTCCGTAGACAGCAAATACTTTTTATGGGCAATTTGATTTTATATATGTTTTTTAATCGAAATCTTTTAATTGACAATAAACCTATTTGTTAAATACTGTTAAATAAATAAATGTAAAAATATATGTTATTTTAAGCAAATATTTATGTATAAATTTCATAAGCGTTTATAAGGGTAAAGCCTGAAATATAAAGGGGCCCGCAAGTCAAAAAGTTTGAAAACCCCTGGGCTAAACGATGACAATAACAATTCACTTTCTCTCGTAACCCCTTAACCTATTGTACTGCAGAAAATCATATATATATCACATATATTTCTGTTGAGATGTATCAAGTTTACTGAGGCAACGTGACTTGCAGAAAATACTAATTCTATGCTTTGATAGATAATTAACATCATTCCTGGAATAACAATGGAATTTAATTTCGTAGTTAAAGGTTTAAGTATAACATCTTGCATGACAAACTGTTGCTTAAAATAATCGCATCCGTGATGTTTTGGCTGCGAAGCGAACCTCTGAACTATTCAACCATGCTTGGTCCTTCCCAACATCACTTGTAGTTTGCAGTTCTTTTATTCGTTTCAGCCATTCGACTGCGACCAAGCTTCGGGTACCACCTTGAAATTTTTAGTCGAATGAATTGGGAAAATGCAAACTGTAAGTATGGACGTAGCATAACCATCTTTAGCATTACGTAGTAACTTGTGAGTGACAAACAAAGGGTCTCGCTGAATAATGGTTAGACACTTTCCTTCTTTTTGACGATCTTAGAATTGTGGTTCGCCCAATACAAATCATTATGATCCTAGGTTATGTTCAACAACAAGCTTTGTTAAGAATGCAACTGGAGAACAAGAGCACCCAGTGAGGCAACACCAACGTCCTCTCAACGATTGGCCAGAGATGATTTTTAAAATGAGAATATCTGAAATAAACTCGACTGCTCTCACAAACGAGAATACTAAAAATGAATTCAACCGCTCTCAAAACTTAGGCAAAAAAACAGGAAAAAAATAATCCAGAATCCTTGTGTGGTACTGGATCGATCTCAAAATCTAATCAGTTTGTGCCAGTCATGAGGCCAAACATCCCAGAAAGTTTCATCTGAATCCATTCAGCGGTTCTTGAGATATCTTGTCCACGGACAAATAAACAAACACAACTGAAAACAATACCTCCGCCTCCACCAAGAAGCTTTTAACGACCATGATGAGAGTAAGGTGTTAATTATACACCTTATTATTATTATTAAGAAGGTGTCATCCTTTCGGGGTCGATAAAATTAGTATCAGATTCACTCTGGGGTTGATGTAATCGACTTAA
>NC_069005.1:5683056-5686524 GCF_001194135.2 Octopus bimaculoides | reverse complement strand
GGTGGTGGTGGTGGTGGTGGTGGTGGTAGTGGTGGTGGTGGTGGTGGTAGTGGTGGTGGTGGTGTCTTGGTGATGGCAGCTTTTGTGTAACCACCCAAAATAAGCTAGTTATTATTATTACAGCCTATTCTTTCTTTCTTTCCCTCTCTCTTTCTCTCTTTCTTTCTTTCTGTCTCCCTCTTCTCTATCCCCCTCCCCGCCCTCAAGCAAAATTTTACAAGTGTGACATGTTACCATTACTCACTGCACAAAACTGCTTATTATCTCTTCGTTTGTGATCTCGTTAACTACCACCCTGCCTAGAGACGATGGTATCAGGCTTAGAAGCGTTGGAAATTAGAGGTTCCATATCTGAACCAACACCTGCTTGTCTCTGCTCGAGCGTCTACACATCCACTTGGCCATCTAGCTTTGGATTTAAGGTCAGCGGTTACTGTGACCTTGGCTTGACCATTCTGGGCCAAATATGCAGAAGCTCTTTTGCCAAACCATTAAGCAATGGAGATAGAAGCACACCAATACCAGTTGTCAAGCAGTAATGGTGGACAAACAGACACAAAGACACAGACACACAGACACAGACACACACACACACACAACGGGCTTCTTTCAGTTTCCATCATTCAAATCCACTTACAAGGCTTTGGTTGGCCCTTGGCTGTAGGAGAGGACACTTGCCCAAGATGCCACACACACACATCTTTCCTCTCCTGGTTCACATCTACCTCAAAGCAATTTTTTCTGCCATGATCCATCTAATTCGATGGTTCTTCATGAATAGACTCCTGAAAGTCAGCACATTGTAGGGTTTGCTAAGGGAATGATCTGGGAACTCTCTATATTTCAATGGACTCACATCTTGCTTATATGTATAAATATATATTCATATACATACATACACACATACACGCATACGTACATACATGCATACCTACATACATACAAAGTGACTGGTGAACAAGAGAGACAGTGATGTTCTTGTAATCCCAAGTTGCAACCACATGTGTAGGCTATGTCATGTTTCTGTGGAAGGCATTACACATGTGATTAGCAGCTATCCTAAAATGTTGTCACGGTACTACCTCCCTATGTAGCATGATGTTGTTGCTAAAACAATTTACAATGCCATCCGCAAAAAAGACTGTCCTGAAATAAACTTTGAAAATCCCTCTGTTATGGAATACATTCATGAACACCAACTCAAGGAATACTGGTGGATTATTCCCATCAAAACTTGTGTCAAATGTAAACATAACAGGCCGGATATTGTTCTTTGGGACTGAGGGGCAAATGTATGTACCATCATAGAGGTCAGCTGCCCTGCAGATATAAATATCCCTTTGAAAATCAAAGAGAAAGAGGATATCTGTGGATAACTGCTTTGAAACCTCCAGCTTCTAATATCCAGACTATGAATTCATATTCATACCAATAATAATTGGAGCACTAGGTTTTGTTAGTAAATGCTTAAAGGAGAATCTGAATAAACTGGGATTTTCAGAAAGAGAAACTGACCAGCTGATTCGTATATTACAAGTGCAATCTGTGAGTGGAACAGTAAACATATGCTAGACTTTTCTCAAGTTCTAAATGTGAATTTGTCTGTGTTAACTACATCTCAAAGATGGAGCCTTGTATCTTTGTTGGAAACCACCTCCCTCCTCAGTAGAGGATTTATATAATAATTAAAAAATAGGAGACACACATACACACACACACACAATCTATTCACAAGGCTTTGGTTAGCCCAAGGCTGTAGTAGAAGACACTTGTCTAAGGTTGCATGTAGTGGGACTGAACCCAGAGCCGTGTAGTTGGGAAACAAATGTCTTACCATACAGCCACATACACACACATACACATACATACCCTGAAGATACCTTAGTTTCAAAGAAGACAATAGCCTCTCCAGTGTTCATGCTATGATAAAATGCACCCAGCACACTCTGCAAAATGGTTGGCACCAGAAAGGGTATCCAGCCGTAGCTTGCATCTATCAAACCTACTCATAAGGCTTTGGTTGACTTGGGGCTACAGTAGGGAACATCTGTTCAAGGTGCCATGCAGTGGGAAGGAACCTGATACGCACTTATATATTTGTGTACATATATGCATGCACGTGCGTGTGTGTGTATATATATGTGTGCATACATACATAACATACATACACACACACGCACACAAACACACACATATATATATATACATGCACACACATATACATGCATATTTATGTTTGTATATATATATGTTTGTACATACATATGTTCTGTGTGTGTTTATGTATGTATAATACACACACACACAATGAATATGTGTGTTTGGATATAAATTTCATACATACATACACACACACATATATATATTTGTATATAGATAGAGATAGATAGATAGATAGATAGATAGATAAGTAGATAGATAGATAGATAGATAGACAGATAGATAAGTAGATAGATAGTCAGGCACACACACAGACAGATAGATAAGTAGAGAGATAGATAGATAGAGTGAGAGAGCAGAAAAATTAGTGGATGTTAAGACAGTCGAATAGTTATATGTTAAGGAGAGATAAGCAGAGTCACTCAGAAAAAAACGGGTCTAATGCAATATTCTCCAGAGAGAGAGAGAGAGAGAAGGGTAGGGAGAGAAAGGAAGAGAAAACAAAGGGGAGATAATCATGTTGGATTTACTGTTGTAGTCAGCCGCTAGGTGGCTCAAATGACACTATTAAATGGCAATTGCTACGACACTCCAATGTCACTGTGAAAAGCGATCCGTGTTTCCCCCCGCCTCTTTTAGCGATCTTCGTCTGGTCAGAGCAGTGAGGCTGCTGCTTTGTGCTGTAAATAACCCCTCAACGGATAGATTATAGAAATATATTTATATTTATTTGGAATACAGACCCCACACCCTCGCACCAAAAAACCCAGCAAGTCTGTGAGACGTGGAAACCGAACCTAACTTAGAATGGTCCAAAGATTGGCGCAGAAGTGAAATGTCTTCGAAAACCAACCAAGATGATTGCCGATCGGCATCGAAGAACGTCTGTGTTACCTCGCGCTGTTTAGCGGTGATTCTAAGCCCTACGAAAACTCAATTCGTGCAAGCCGATGGGCCCGGTTCGGCAAGTTCAGCAGGTGCTACTGGCATTTACAGCAATAGTAGCAACACCAACACGACAACTACAACAGCCACGCCAAGCTTTACTTCATCTTCCGCTTGGAACTCGCCGACTCGCAGTCCTCGTCAACCGTTGTCCATTTTACAGGTTTCTCACCACCACAACCACCAACACCACCACCACCACGGACTAAGAGGCGGCAGCCACAGCAACCACAACAATAACAACAGCAGTAACAATCATCCACAGGGCGGTGGTGGTGGCGCTGCTGGAGCGAATAGAGACAGTGCGAGCAAACATGAAACCACAGCGTCATCGGTGGCTGAGGGTTCGAGTGGTGCTGTCGG
>NC_069005.1:5674003-5676503 GCF_001194135.2 Octopus bimaculoides | reverse complement strand
TACTGTGAGTGTTGGGGAGAGGAAGGAGTGAGTGAGAGATGAATAACGGATGTGGGTGGAAGGAGGCGATACGTGGCAAACATGACAAGGAGTAATAAAGACACGGGAGCAGAGAATGCAAATGTGTTTCCAGCAGAAGAGAATGCAAATGTGTTTCCAGCAGAAGAGAATGAGACGTCATCGATGGCCATAATGACAACGCAATAATAATGTGTGTGTGTGATTGGCAATAGGAGAAAGTGAGTGAGAGACGAGCACTGTGTAATCGGAGCAGTGATGGGAGCATGTGCAGGAGAGATAAAGGTGTAGATGGAAGGGACTTGGGTGGTTGTGGGATGGGTAATAAAGGGGTTGTTTGATTGTGATGTGTGACGAAGGGATAAAAGACAGAAGGGTGATTGATTTGGATATTAGAAGGGCGAGAGACTATCAGGATATGAATGATGTGGTCTAGACATGAGGCTGACATGCTAGAAATATGGAATGGAATGTTATGCATACATTCATGTGTGTGTGTGTGTATATGTATGTATAGGTATTTATATACATGTGTGTGTGTGTGATGATCATCATTTAACATCTGCTTTCTATTAATACACGCTTGTGTATTAATAATTGGGTATTCTACCAGCAGTATATTGGATAGATATTATCCCTTAGTTGGTTGGATTCACAACTTCTAACTCTCTGGGAATTATATATATATATGTATATATATATATATGTGTGTGTGAGAATATACATAATTTTAGTGTTTGCTTTGCTACACCTGAGTGGATGGTGGGGAGTGTTGGTTAGTGCAGTCCTTTGATATTTCCTTTGTGAAATGTAAGAGATTAAGATCTGTCTGCACCTCTTTACCCCAAGTCTTTCTTGGTCTCTGTCTTTCACAGATTCCATAAGTGCAGGACACCTCTTTATATACACTCACTTGGTCATCCAAATACAGTCCTCTCTGTTGCCCACAACATTTAATTCCTCTTCTGTTCAGGTTTCCTTTCAACTCTGTGTTTGTCGTCCACAACCACTTGACGACTGGGGTCAGTGTGTTTATGTCCCCATAACTTAGTGGTTCAGCCAAAGAGACCAACAGAATAAGCACCAGGCTTAATGGAGAAAGTGGAGGTGCGTGGCCTAGTGGTTAAGGTGTCAGTACCATGATCGTAAGATTGTGGTTTCGATTCCTGGGCCGGGCGACGCGTTGTGTTCTTGAGCAAAACACTTCATTTCACGTTGCTCCAGTCCACGCTGTGATGGACTGGTGTTCCGTCCAGCTGGGGAACACATACGCCATTGAAACCGGGAAACCGGGCCCATGAGTCTGGCTAGGCTTTAAAAGGGTGCATTTATTTTTTTTAATGAAGAAAAGTACTGGGGTTGATTTATTTGTCCCTCTTTTTGTTCTGAGTCTAATTCCACCAGGGTTGACCTTGCCTTTTGTCCTTTCAGGGTCAATAAAGTAAGTACCAGTTGGGCACTGGGGTTGATATAATCGACTCAGTCCCTTCCCGGAAGTTGCAGGCCTTGTGCCAAAAATTGAAACCGATATTCCCAAAGAACCTTCATCCTTTCACAATGGGGATTCAGTTTTTATAATCAGATGGATTGCCTACTCCTGAATCAATGTGCAAATGGTTGAGTATACCTCAGTCATTCTTTTATTCGTTTACTTGTTTCAGCCATTTGACTGGGGCCATGCTGGAGCACTGCTTTTTAGTCGAAGAAATCGACCCCAGGACTTATTCTTTGTAAGCCTGGTACTTATTCTATCGGTCTCTTTTGCTGAACTGCTAAGTTACAAGGACATAAACACACCAACATCGGTTGTCAAGCGACGTGGGGTGGGGGAGGTGGACAGACACAGACACGAAGACACACATAAAATATACATACATACATATATATACACATACACACATATATACGACAGTCTTCTTTCAGTTTCCGTCTACCAAATCCACTCACAAGGCATTGGTCGGCCTGAGACTACAACACAGTGTGTGTGTATAAATTTTAGGTTTGTATATGAATATGTCTCTCTTTCTCTCATATATATATATATAATACATACGCACACACATTCATACATATATAGATACATACGCATTTATACATACACACACACACGGTCTTTTGGGATTCATTTACAAGTTAATCAAATATGTTATCTCCACTAGTGAAGAAAATGGTTTCCGTGAAGTCACACGAAAGATAATAAAATTCCAAACGTCCTCTTCTTCTTCTTCTTCTTCTTCTTCTTCCTCCTTAATTTCCCACTCTCACTCCCCTCACCCGCCCGCCATGCTATCACCTGCCAACGTTTCCACTTGTTTCAACAGTCGCTAAAACATCCTCCACATTATCCAGCACTCCGTACCCCCTACCCCCACCTACCCTTATCTCCTTGCACTCCCCCCCCCCTTCGCCGTCCGTGTCTTCAGATACCCTACCTACCTACCTACCTACCAACCAAGTACATTCTGGGGTTTCCATGATGAGC
>NC_069005.1:5660542-5671895 GCF_001194135.2 Octopus bimaculoides | reverse complement strand
CCAGTCACGAGGCCAAACATCCCTGAAAGTTTCATCCGATTCCATCTAGCGGTTCTTGAGATATCTTGTCCACAGACAAACGCATGAACAAACAAACATGACTGACTGAAAGCAATACCTCTCCCTTCGCTAAGGCGGACATAAATAATGGTTTCAAATTTTGGCACGGAGGCGGCAGTTTTTGTGTGAGGTGGGAGAAGTCGATTACACCGTGCTCAGTACTTGACTGGTACTTATTTAATCAACCCCAGAAGCACGAAAGGCAAAGTTAACCGTAACGGAATTTGAACTCAGAACGTAAAGACAGACAAAATGCTGCTAAGCACTTTTGTATGCTGAGCAGCAGTTCTGTCAGCTTGCCATCTTACATACACAGATTTGCTTGTCAGTTTGACCTTAACCAGTTGAGCATGTCCCTTAGTGGCTGATGATATGTGCATCTCTGATCACGAGCAGAAGTAGTGGGGGAGCATCATAGCCATGTGTTGAGAGGAATTCTTTGGGGTTTGAATAATTCACCTTTGGAAACATGGGTATTTTGCTCAACATCCTTAAACAAACCTTATTCAGGGACCTTTTGAGCAGGATGGGCTACTCGACCCGAAGAAAATTCTAACTGGGCCCCATCTGGGAGGTCATGCGCTATTTATATTCATACGAGATCACCATGTCACGCACATATGGTTGTGATGCATGTGCCTGGTGTACCCTTATCAGACGGGTAGTCATGATGGGTATAATGGGCTTCATATATTTGTACCCAGTGTCGCTTTGATGGCATGCACTGCTCTCTCACTCAATGATAATAATAACAATAATCCTTTCTACTATAGGCACAAGGCCTGAAATTTTGGGGGGAGAGGGCCAGTCGATTAGATTGACTCCAGTACGCAACTGGTACTTAATTTATTGACCATGAAAGGATGAAAGACAAAGTTGACCTTGATGGAATTTGAACTCAGACCATGTAGATGAAATGCTGCTAAGCATTTTGCCTGGTGTGCTAACGATTCTGCTAGCTAGCAGCTTTAATAATAATAATCTTTTCTACTCTAGGCACAAGGCCCGAAATTTTTGGGGAGGGACCAGTCAATTAGATCAACCACAGTACGCAACTGATACTAATTTATTGACCCCAAAAAGATGAAAAGTAAAGTCAACCTTGACGGAATTTGAACTCAGAACGCAAGGACGGACAAAATGCTGCAAAACATTTTGCCTGGCATGCTAACAATTCTGCCAGCTGCCACCTTCTTCTTCTTCTTCTTCTTCTTCTTCTTCTTCTCCTTCTCCTTCTTCTTCTTCTTCTTCTTCTTCATAATAATAATAATAATGTAAAGCCACTTGTCATTGGTGCGCTGTGTACTATAAGCAGCAATTTGGTTGTGGCATAAACTTCTGTTTATGCACAAAGCTTGTTTGTTGGACACAGCAAGAATCTTAAGAACAGGTGCTTGACACCGAAGGTCACGAGAAGTGAGTTGCTATTGGACAGAATGACTCGACGTAACTCCTAAGACCAAGACAAAAAATAATGACGATGATGATATACATATATAGCAGCATATACATATATAGTCAAGCATCAGCTTTGTGTGTGTTTGTATATATATATATATGTATATATATATGTATGTATACATACATACTTATATGTCCATACAAGCATAATAAACCTGACTGGGATTTGGGACAGAGAAGAGAAACTGTGTACAGCAGAGGAAATAAGCTGCCCAGTGGATATTAACGTGAGGTCAGTGAAAAAGTAAGTACCTACGCTGAACCCAAATTACAAGATCAGGTTTATACCTGTAATTATTGGGGTACTGGGGTATGTAACACGTTGCCCAAGAACCAATCTTGAGAACTTTCTGTGTTTTTTTACAGTGCTTAGAAAAACTGAAGGAGGGTCACTGCAATAAGTGTGTGTATCTGAGAGGAGAATATGTTGAGTAAAATCATAATTAATTGATCCCCCCTGCATTTTCTTTTGCCCAAATTCAGGAACTTTTCAGTACCCGCCATGTGTGTGTGTATATATCATCATCATTGCTTGACATCCGTTTTCCATGCTGGACGGTTTGACTGAGGTCTGGAGAGCCAGCGGCTGCACCAAGCTCAAATCTGATCTGGCAATGTTTCTACAGCTGGGTGCCCTTCCTAATGCCAACCACTCTGAGAGTGTAGTGAGTGATTTTTTTACGTGCCACCGGCACAGGGGCCAGTCAGGCAAGCCTGGCACCGACTACATTTGGATAGTGCAGGAGAGCTAATCAGGCGGCCCTGGCATCGATCACGTTTGGTGAGTGCTTTTTACATGCCATTGGCACAGGAACCAGTCAGGTGGCCCTGGCATCGATCACGTTTGGTGAGTGCTTTTTTATGTGCCACTGGTATGGGAGCCAGTCAAGGGTCACTGGCATTGGTCATATTTGGATAGTACTTTTTACATGCCACTGGCACGGGAGCCAGTCAGGAGGCATTGGCATCAGCCACGTTTTGATGGTGCTTTTTATGTGCCACCGGCATGGGAACCTCCACACACACATAAATACACACATGATATAGCAGTTAAATCAAATTCCTATGCCAAACTTCTCTGCCGCAGTCGCTCTGTTAATCCCAGATTATCGAGTGAAAGAGAAGAATCGATTGTTTGATGTAGGACAGGGATCAGGAGAGAGCTGGATGAACGGATAAATAGATAGAGTGACAGATCGATATGTGAGCAGAGATTAGAGATATTGGAGAACTGATATTCACAGCATGCACAGAACAGATGCATGTATGTGTGTGGCTGTGTGGTAAGTAGCTTGCTTATCAACCACGTGGTTCCGGGTTCAGTCCCACTACGTGGGCACCTTGGGCAAGTGTCTTCTACTATAGCCTTGGGCCGATCAAAGCCTTGTGAGTGGAATTGGTAGACGGAAACTGAAAGAAGCCTGTCATATATATATATATATATATATATGTATATATATATATATAGTGTGTGTCTGTGTTTGTCTCCGCCACCATCACTTGACAATTGATGTTGGTGTGTTTATGTCCCCGTAACTTAGCGGTTCGGCAAAGAGACTGATAGGATGAGTACTAGGCTTACAAAGATATAGACAAACAGATTGAGAGATATAGACAGACAGAGATAGACAGATAGACTGAGGTAGATAGACAGATATAGATTGAGAGATAGACAGACAGACAGATTGATAGAGGGAAGGGATTAGGGTTAGGGTTGGTGAAGCGTATAGAGTTAGATTTGGCGTCGTTGAAAGTGTGGGTTCGTATCTCGTCACTGTCGACGACCTACTGTGTGTAGGGGTCGGCTGTAGTGCCTACTGCCAGTCGCAGTATCATAGCAGGTAAGAAGAGCAAGATGTTAATGAGTATCGTAAAAAGGTTGTGATCAAGTAAGCAAAGACCTTTTCTCCCCGCCACCCCCGTCGTGTTTGGTATGATCGGTTTTGCGTCTACAACAGATCGATTACCGTCACTTCCGCTTGTTGGTCAGGCAGCAGCCCGAGTGGCGGCGGCGGCGACGGCGGCGCTGATTGTAGTGATGATGGTGATGGTGGTGGTGGTGGTGGTGGAAAGTGCAGCAGCAAGCCCCGCAGCCGTATCACCATAGCGACCAGAGACCATCACAGCACTGAGATATGTAAGAGTGCATGAATGATTGAACGTGTGTGTGTGTGTGTGTGTATTTTTTATTGGAGATGTAACAGTTGATGAGTCACTCATTGGCTGTTGGCAAACAGACACTTGCTGAGTCGATGGAGTGAGCGAGTGAGTGAGTGAGTGAGTGAGTGAGTGTGGTGTGCATGAGTGGGATGGGGTGATGGTGGTGGTGGTGGTGGCAGCGGCGGGGTTAGGAGTGGAGTGGATGGTTGCTGTGAGAGGTGACGAATAACGGTGGTAGGAGTTTGGGAGTCCCGGAGTGATGTTTTACTACTCCTACTATTGTCGTTGTTATTCAGATCCAGGTCAGCGTTGTTCGGACTGACCTTTGAGCGAAGGCCTTCCAGCCGTAACCACCCCGTTGAAAAAAAAAAAAAAAAGAAATTTCCAACGTTCGAGGAAGCGCGTTCTTCGGACTAACCAATTATCAAAAGCCTTCCATCTATGGCCATCCCGTCTTTTTCTACTTATATGCCAGGAAGCATGTTGTTTGGACTGACATGACCAATGCCTTCCATTCATGACCGTCCCGTCTTTTTTAAATGTTTTCCTATGTGCAGCGAAGTACGTTCGAACTGACCGATGGTCAAAGTCATTCCACCCGTGACCATCCTATTTGTTTTTTTGCTTCTTCCTGTGTGCAGTGAAGCGCATTGTTCAGACTGATCAAAGGTATTCTAATCGTGACCATCACGTCTTTTTGTCTCTATGTGCAGCGGAGAGCTTTGTATGAACTGCCCTATAATCAAAGCCTTCATATATGTAGGGAAGCGCACTTGACCAGAGACAATCAGCTGTGACCATCCTGTCGATTTTTTTCCCCTATGTGTAGTAGGAAAGCCTGGACTACACACGACGTTGTCCTTCTCTAAAACGATTGGGTGCAGTTGTGTTTTGAGGGAGATTTGCTTGTTATTTCTAGCAAGTCGAGCGGTCACTAGAGGCTTCATCGTTAGCAGAAGAGGTGGTGGATGCGGCGGCGGCGGTGGTGGAAATTGTAGGGAGAAGAGAAGAGATAGACAGGGGTGTTAGTGTAGGGAAACCCCAACCCTAACCTTACTATCATGAGCCAAATGCTCTAACCACTAAGCTACATGCCTTCACATATAAAGTTACTGTAAACTTCTCTTGTAAACTTGTTTGTTTCAGGTGATGTAAATGGAATTGAGATGCAGATAATCCCACAGACCCAGTTTATCCCACTTCCTGAGGCTCTTTGCCTTATCATTATGGACCTGAACAACAACCGTATCGTGGCCACCCTCGATACCGTGCAAGAGAAACTGGAGCAGTGTTATAAAGAGATGGAGATACCCAGTGAAGAATTGATCTACGCTACTCTTGCAAACTTGATTCAAGAAGGGAAAGTTTTCCATACAGGTAAGTAATACATTGCTTTCTGGTTTTTTCTTTTTTCTTTCATTAATATTGCCATTTCGTTTTTGGATTTCTTCTGTGAGATTCTTCATCATTTAATCTCCATCTGTCATGTTTGCATGGCTTGGACAATCCAACAGGATATATTACGGTTAACGAACTGGCAGAATTGGCAGCACACCAGAAGAAATGCTTACCAACATTCCTTCCAGCTTTATGTTCCGAGTTCAAATTCTGCTGAGGTTGACTTTGTCTTTTTATCCTTTCGGGGCCAGTAAAATAAGTACCATCTAAGCTTTGGGATTGATGTAATCGACTACTCCAGTCCCCCAGATTTTCAGGCCTTGTTCCTATAGTAAAAAGGATTATTATTATTATTATTATTATTATTATGGTGGGGAGCTGGTAGAATCGTTAGCACGCTGGGTGAAATGCTTAGCGGTATTTCGTCAGCCACTACGTTCTGAGTTGCAATTTTGCCTTTCATTCTTTTGGAGTCAATAAAATAAATATCAGTTGAACTCTGGGGTCAATATAATTGCCTCATCCCCACCCCACCAAAATTTCTGCCCTTGTGGCAAAATTTGAAACTATTATTATTATTATTGATTAAGCCACAGGACTCTGTTGGGCTCTGACATCTGCCTTGGCATGGTTTCTTTGGCTGGTTACCCTTCCTAATACTGGATGATCCTTTTTGTAGTTGCACCAGCACTAGTGAGGTTGCCAAGTAATTTGTGAGACAAAGAAAACAATACCTGCCTGCGGAATTTTTTTCCCACCAGAGTTCCGGACCCCAGTTATGAATGCATTTGCATACAGCCAATCAGAGCTCAACTATCAAACTAATTTATGAGCGTATAACAAGTGATGGGTGATAAGATAAGGTCACGTGGGTAAGAAATGACCATGCTTCTTTTCTCTTTTAAAAATGCTTGTTGTTCTTGTTCTTGTTTCAACCATGGCTGCCTCTGCGTAGTTTTTTGTTGTTGTTTACTTTAGAAAGCAGTTAGAGGAGAGGGTTGCTAGCACATCACCCTCTACCTACATTTTTCCCATCCACATCTTTACCATATGGAGCCCTAACAAAATCCGATGATAGGTATAGATGCAAATCTTTCTAATTACTGGTCTCCTAAAATCAGGCATAACTTGGCGATCGGTTGACTTACAACACTGGTCAAGGTGAGTTCTGATTGGCTGTATGCAAATGAGTTCATTACTGGGATCCAGAACTATCGTGGAAAGAAAAATTCTACCCCCTTCACTGAGTGGAGTGTAGTATAAAGAAGGAGGTGAGTTTATGTCAGGTGTTGAGAGGTCAGAACTTTTGAAAACAAGACATTTGTACTCAGAGCCAGAGGTGGTTTCAGCTGGGTTGGTATCGAAAGGGTTAAGAATTGTTTCTCTATCATATATTTTAACCCTTTCGTTACCATATTTATTTTGAGGTGCTTTGTATTTCTTTCAATTAATTTTAAATATAACAAAGAATTTAGTGAAATAACTTAGTTATCATTAAGCTAGTGTTAGGAACATAAATTGTGACTAAGGTTTGGTGGAAGATTTTAATTCAAAACTTATGAAAACTTATGATAGAGTGACAGGCTCTGACTACCCCACATTATATAAGGGTTGCTGGGTGTGGTCTGGGAAAGGGATAAAGATGGTGATGACAGGGTGTCAGAGCGTAGTTCAAAATGTGTGTTGAAACAGTTCTATCTTGGGAGGGTCTCACACACACACACACACACACACACACGTCCATCCCCCAAAGTATACATACAGTAACGAAAGCTTAAAGACAATGAGACAGAGCTGGAGTAACGAGGGGAGGGCATGTTATTGATGAGGCCAGAAATAGGGACGAAAAAGGGCTGCAGCAAAACCAGCTGATTGATTTATTGATTGACTAAATAATTAATCAAGCAGTTGATTAGTTAAATGTTTAACTAGCTGACTCATAACCACGAAAAGAAGTGGAATACAACCATTGTGTGTGTGTGTGTGTGTGTGTGTGTGTGTGTGTTCTTTATTGGCTAAATGCCCCCTCCCCACCTTTGAGATACAACTGTGTTGTTGTTGTTATTTAAAAATCGTTATTGCTAGCAGGAACATTGCCCTTTGGATTGTTTCAGCTAGCCATTATCATAAGGGGATATATTATCTGTGCTTGGATGAATAAATAATTAGATAAAGGACCTCACACTCCCTTCAGCATTGCTCTTCACATTATAGTTTGCAAGACTGAGAAATGCTGTGTGTGTGTGTGTCTTTATATATATATATATATATATATTCTTTTATTTCTTTCAATAATTTTGACTGCAGCTATGCTGGAGCACCGCCTTTAGTTAAACAGATCAACCCCTGCTCTTATTCTTTGAAAGCATAGTACTTATTTTTACGACTTCCTCCCATCCTTCAGTAAGGTTTTTGATGCTTCAGCGATAGAAATCTCCCTGTTTTGACTCAAAGAATTCGTCCAACCAAACCCTCAATTCCACATCATTGTTGAACGATACACCACGCAGAACATTTGAAACCGGTCGAAAGAGATGAAAACCTGATGGCACCAATTCTGGACAGTATGGAGGACGAGGCAGCACTTCCCATTCGAGTTCTTGAATCGTGGCTTTGGTCATATTGGTAATGTGAGGACGAGCATTGTTGGGTTGCAGAAGAATGCCATTTCACTTATTCGGTCTTTTTTGCTGAATTGCTTCGTCGAGTCAGTGCAGTTGTTGAATGTAGAGCTCTTCATTAAGTGTTTCGGTTGTGTTCAAACAGTTTGTAATGAATTATGCCTTCCTAGTTCCACCAGACACACAACATGGTCTTTCGAGGATGAAGGTCTTGTTTTGCTTGCAGAGTTGCTAGTTTGTCAAGACTGAGCCATTCTTTTCGCTGCTTCATATTGGCATAGAGACACCATCTTTCATTGCCAGTAACAATGCGGTAAAGAAAACGCTGTTTGTGACTGTGTTGAATGATGTCGAGTGAGCAAACTGGTGAAACACTGGGGTTGATGTAATCGATTTAATCCCTACCCCTAAAATTTCAGGCCTTGTGCCTATAATAGAAAGGATTATTATTATTATTATTATTATTATTAAGGTGGCGAGCTGTCGGACTCGTTAGCACGTTGGGCAAAATGCTTAGCGACATATCGTCTGTCTTTACATTCAGAGTTCAAATTCCGCCGAGGTTGACTTTGCCTTTCATCCTTTCGGGTGGGGGTCAATGAAATAAGTACCGGTTGAATTCTGGGGATCGATGTAATCAACTAACCCCCCCCTCCATGTTGCTGGCTTTGTGCCAAAATTTGAAACCAATATTGTGAGACAATTAGTCTGGCGCCCTGACTGATCTCATCAACAATGGTTTGAACCAATGAGGGAGCCTCTAGGTGGTTCTCTGGTATACTAGAAATAGCAGCTGCCAAGTCACATCTTACTCGTATTACTGTTTTTAAAAGGAAAGAGAGACACATTGGGTAATGTACTCCGAGATGGATGATGGTCTGAATGATATCATCTAGTCCCCTCCACCTCTCCCTCTCCTTCTTTCTCTCCCTCCTCCCCATTGAGATTGGTATGATTGGAATACCTTTGATCAGTCCTGCTGGATTGGGTGGGGGATCGGGGGAGTGCCATAATCAATAGTGGTTACCACTGCTGCTACTACTACTACTACTACTGCTGCTGCTAGTATGACTGCAACTACTGCAACAACAACAAGGGCAACTGCTGCTGCTACTACTACTACTACCACCACTACCACTACTACATCGCTGTTGCTAGTTCTACCACCACCGCCACCATTACTACTGCCATCACCAATTACTACTACTACTACCACCACCACCACCACTACTACCACTACTACATCACTGCTGCTACGACTACCACCACCACCACCACCATTACTACTACCATCATCACCAATTACTACTACTACTACTACCACCACCACCACCACCATTACTACTACCACCATCACCAATTACTACTACTACTACTACCACCACCACTACTACTACTACTACCACCACCATTACTACTACTATTGCTACTACTACTACCACCACCACTACTACTACTACCACCACCATTACTACTACTATTGCTACTACTACTACCACCACCACTACTACTACTACTACTACCACCACCATTACTACTACTATTGCTACTACTACTACTACTACTACCACCATCACCACTGCTGCTATGACAACAACTCAGAGCTAAGTGTGGTGCTCTTTAAATGGTAAAGAGTTATTTCCTGCAAGCCTGAATCGCAGAGGCACACAATGTCACAGCCGGCCCAAGGGTGGGGGTGGGGGTCTTGTGTGTGAAATTTTTCATTTTCCAAAATATACTTTCTTTCCTTGTTCTTCAAACCGCTTCTCTTTTGATCCTTTGAATTTCAAGACACAGTTCTCAGTCGCAGACAAAGACCATTGTTAATAAAGGAATTTGTTTTTCCTTTTTCTTTTTATTTTTTGTGCCTTGTTTCCATGAAACAAAGAATTCTACATCACACACACACACACACACCATAAATCCCACACCTACATACACTTCCTTACTACATACGTCACACCGTCCCCCCTCCCCATACACAACATAACTTACCACTTTATACCACATCGTTGTTTCCATCACGACTATTCTCAACCTGTTCCCGCCTTCCCCCGCCCCAACACACTCTTCCCCCAATCTTTCTTAATTACCATTCTTCTTTCCAGACTCTTTGATTTCTCTGCAGCAGTTGCAGCAAAACGCTTTGGTGTGTCTCTCCATCGGCAAATATGTGGGTGCGGGTGTGCTCTGGGTTTGTAAAGTTTGGACACTGTCAAATGTGTCTAAGTGTGTGTATGTGTCTAAGTGTGTGTGTGTGTGTGTGTGTGTAAGAATGTGTGTGACTATGAATGTGTATACGTATTTTGTATGTGCAGCTGCAATGCAAGCACCTGCATACATGTACATGCTTGCAAGCATGTGTTTGTTTGCATAATGAACGAGAGTTTCTTACCTTTTGCTTGTTTCACTCACTGGACTGCGGCCATGCTGGGGCACCACCTTGAAGGAATTCGGTCAATGAATTAATTGACCCCAGTTCTTATTCTATTGGTCTGTTTTGCCAAACTGCTAAGTTATGGGGATGTAAACATACCAACACCAATTGTCAAGCAGTAGGCAACACACGCACGCACACACACACACACACACACATACACAGACGATGGGCTTCTTTCAGTTTCCGTCTAGCAAATCTACTCACAAAGCTTTGGTCGGCCCAAGGCTATAGTAGAAGACACTTGCCATGCAGTGAGATTGAACAAGGAGCCATGTGGTTAAGAAGCAACCCACACAGCCATGTCTGTACCTGTATATGTATTATAGATGTTATACACAGTATTATTTTAATTTAATGTTGTTTCAAGTGCTTATGCTATTTTATTTGAAGCCTGACCAGTTTCTGCGCAAATCAGCAAATGTTTTGTTGCTGATTTCTGTATTGGAATGTAAAAATTCTGACTTAGCTCAGAAGGGCTCGGCAGGTATTCATCCCTGAGGAGCTTAAATAAAGCCAAAACACTGGTGTCTGACAATCTACTGATGCCATTCTGAGTGAGGTGTGTATTTTTAGCACACAATAACTTGAGAAATTTCTCAAGACAAAATAATTACAGCTAGTAAATATTATGTACATGGTCTTTTATGCACACAGATTTACACATTTGTGTGTGTGTGTGTGTATTTAACAGAAGCGCAGTGACTCAAGGTCCAAGAGTTTTGTGCTAAATATTAATAAAAATATATGTATACTCATAATTAGTTCTATTTTGCCGTTTGTATCAACATCTGTGTGTGTGTGTGTACATATATATATGTATGTATGCGTCTGTGTGCGTGTGTGTACTTATAATGTATGAACATATGCTTATATATAAGGAACTATATATGTACGTGTGTCTGTGTGTATGTATATATATATATATTAGGAACTGTATATATGTACATGTGTGTGTGTGTCTCTCTCTCTCTCTCTCTCTCTATATATATATATGTATGTATGAACATATGCTTATATATATTGTTTATATATATATATATATATATATATATGAATATAATCTGTGCTTATGGTTATATCTGGATGTCATCACCGCCACTGCCACCATCATCATCATCACCATCATTATCATTTTGGGAAGCTCTACAGTGCGAAACAAACCATACGTTTGTCGACACAGATATCAATAAATTTGCTCTCTCTCTCTCTCACA
>NC_069005.1:5655944-5659264 GCF_001194135.2 Octopus bimaculoides | reverse complement strand
GCCTCCCCTCCTCCCTGCCCCACCCAACCCAACTTTGTTTCCTCATCACTTTCAGAAAAACGGGTGTTTTTCAAAGAAAATCTTTTTATGAATACCTCTCTGATGGTGTAAATTGTGATTATATCAGAATTTAATGTGCTATAAGAAATAAAATAATTGGTAGATGCGTGCACAAATATCTGCTCATACACATCGCACACACACACACACACACACATCTACAAGATGAAACTTGAAATTTTGAAAAAAAAATTGTGATGTGTGTCAGTATGTATATATATATATGTGTGTATGTGTGCATGTGTCATTTTTTTTTTATTTTGCACATGAAATTTTGATATAATCAGCATATTACGCCATCTGAAAGATATTTGTAGAAAATTTCATTTCAAAATACTCATTTTCCTGAAAGTTACGAGGGCCATAGTTTGCTCATGACTGCGTAGCAGTGATTCGAAACCGAATTGCTTGGTAGCATGCTAGAGACATCACACTCAAACCACAGCAGTTTCATGTGATTGGTCTATTAAGCAATCAATCAATGTCAAGCCATTGTGTGGTTCAATCTTCAGGAATTTTTTACCAGGTCAAACCACTGGTGCTTTTTACGTGGTACCAGTACCTTCACCAATGCTTTTTACCTGGCACCTTGGTTTTAGGATCACAATTCTGTTGTGGTGGGTGGGTTTTCTTGAGTACAACAATGCACCCCATATCTCCGTCCTCGGTCATCTCCTTCATAAGGTTCAGCATTTTGAGATCAGCCTTCAGTACTTTGTCCTATATTTTCTTAGGTCTCCTTCTTCCGCAACCTCCTTCCAGACGTTTACATTAGACAGTCATAAACACACACAAACTATAAACATCATTTAATCTCTTACTAATACATGACTTTTTGTTTTATGCCTGGAATAAACGATATTCTTGTAGTGTGGAAGACGCATCAACCATTCAAAAAAACACTCTGTTAACTTCATTTAAATATTTACTATTTTGATGTCAAACTTATAGTTATTGCATGAAAAGTGCTTGTGCCAGTGACACTTATGAATAAATTATCTTGAAGTTTTTTAATAGTGCAGCCTGCCTGATAATGAGCCATGTCCCATGTGACTCACTTCTTTTAAAAGGTTGCCTGTGTCTGTTGCTTAACCTTCCCACAACATACGTACATGACATTTCCATTGTTGGATCTAACCAGATCAGTTCCACAGAAGAAGCACTGTTACAATTTATTGCATGTCACCTAGACTCATAGGCTGGTTCATACTGGCTCTGTGGGTTACTGGCCTGCAGTGAATGCATGTGTATCCAAAGTCAAGATGCTACATAGTCAGGGCTCTTCACATAATGAAAAATTATCTCAATTTTTTTTTTTATTAATTCAGTCTTCCTGATGCTGGATAATGCCTTGTGTGGCCTGCTTCTTGTAAAAGGTTTTCTATACCTGTGACTGAACTTTCCCAGAACAAACAACTTTTTTGCGGTTGGGCCTCAGTGGGCTAGTTTTACAGAGCAAGCGCTGTTACTGTTTGCCGCATGTCACCCTGCAGTTGAACGATTCATAAGTTGGCTCATATTTCATGCATGTTACTGACCTGCTGTGAATACAAGTGCATCCAAGGTTGAGATGCTACCCCCATGTCAAAGGCTCCTTATATAATGGAAAAAATTACCTGGAATTTTTTTAGTGGTGCAGTCTGCCTGATAACGAGACATGTTTCATGCAGCCCACTCTTTGAAGAATGTTGCCCATACCTAGATTGGGACTATGGACCATCTTGTTCTTCCCCAAGTCTCTAGCTGGTAGGCTTGGCTTCAAGAATATGTTTTATGATTCTTTCTTGCAAAAGAAGACACAGCCTATTATCTTTTTTGTTTTTGTTTTTTTTTAAATAAGAGGCACACTTTGGATGATGCAGCCCCAAATAAAATTATTTGAGTGACGAGAATGTCGTGGTTGGAAAGCCTTTTGTTTAGGTCTCAGGTCTCTGCTAGGTCAGGGCTGAATTACAATAACATTGACAACAACAATTACCATTGCCATTTGTAATGCGATTGCTAACTGTAGACATATTTTGCCACCATCACCACCACCACCACCACCACCACCACTGCCACCTAACTACATCGTCCATCACCAGCAGCTTCACACCTCCCATTATCATCCTCTTCACATGCTCCGTCTCCATGCACCATTGACATCAGACATCATCATCACACCACCACCACCACACTGACGTCTCTCACTCTCTCTCTCTCTCTCTCTCTTTCTCTTTCATGTCTGACAAACCCTCACCCAGAAGGTATCCATTAACATTCTCACTGTTTGTTCATTCTATCCTTAATGTTGTTGTTGTCGTTACCATATTGATTTATAACTGCCTCGATGATGTCATTATGCACAGCGATCACTGCACCAATATTGTCTTATCAAAGTATTATTGTCACCACGATCATCACCACCACCACCACCACTGCTGCTGCTGCCACCACCACTGTCACCATGATGCACAGTTATCAATGCATCAATATCATCATTATCATCATCACAACTTCCACTTTTCCATGCTTGCATCAGTGGGACAGAATTTGTTGAGATGGATATTTCTACAGCCGGATGCCCTTCCTGTTGCTAACCCTCACCCGTTTCCAAATATCGTCATATTTCCTCCCATAACTCAAGATTGAAGATAAAAGACACCGCTTACATGAAGGTGACATTCGTTTACAACCATCATTCACAGTCAAGGGTTGGCAAAAGGAAGAGCATCCGGGCTGAGAAAATCTGCTTCAACAAATTCCATCCAACCCATGCACGCATGGAAAAGTGGATTTTAACTAACGATGACAAGGAATCACTCACCCCTTTTATTACTGCACGTTGTTCTGTTTCCTGAGTATGAAACTTGTCACGCTGCACCGTTCTCACTTCACCCATTACGTGGTGTATAAATATTTCTGCATTCTTTTGTTTTAAGTATCACAATTGTCAAACTTTTGCCAGCTAATTTCTGTGAGAAATCTTTTAAAAAGCATGCTCGGTATCAAAATGAAGAATTTTGAATTTCCTGTTATGAAGACAGGTAAAAACTACATTTTAGTAACGAAGAATTGTTACTTGTATAACATACAGGCTGTAATAAGTGATGTATTTCAGAGTGTATAGTATGGAAGCATTTATAAAACTTGTTTAGAGATTTTTAGATATCACAGCAGAAAATGTAAATGTGGAGAAATTTTTAAAATTAGAAGAATCAAAAACACAACATTGTTTTCGACAATTTATGGAAAATCTATTTATTTTTGACATTTGTGTA
>NC_069005.1:5653061-5655780 GCF_001194135.2 Octopus bimaculoides | reverse complement strand
TTCACTTCTGATTTATTTTATAATTGTTCTTATTTTATGTCCTATGTTTGGAAATCTTTCACCACATGTCTTGTGACCTCTCCATGGAGTAAACGGAACAGGAGGAGACATGAGATGAAGAGTCGCTGAAGAGGTCAGAGGATGTGTGATGAAGGATTTCCAGACGCAGGAGATAAAATAAGAACAATAATGAAATAAATCTGAAATGAAGAATGAATATCTTGTGCCTATGATTATTTGGCAAAAAAAATAAAAAATGACCATCCTGAAATATAACAATATTATTTAATTTTTTAAATATATTTTTGTGTTTGGCAACATCTTTCATGCGTATATATATATATATATATATATGTATGTATGACTGTATGTGAGCGTTTGACAATCTCCAGCTCAAGAAAGACATTGCCAAGCTGAAAAATATATAAAAGACATAAATAAATTTACCATAAACTACTGAGAATGGTGTCCTGTGACAGGAAATCAACTGACACAAGTTTGACTCTTGCCACACATAAAACGAAAAAATGCTGAAATATTTCAATATTAATACCATCAAATTTCATTGCTATTGCACCAGTTTATTTCATAAATATCAAAATGTTATTTCCACCCATTGTCATTGTTTTATAAATATCAAAGCATCAAATTTTGCACTGGTATCACCACTCCACCAATATTAACCATTTTACTATAGAAATCAGATGTATCCGTTCAAAATTTCATTGCAGAATGTCATATTTGAAACTATTATTTTGTTCAGATATGTCGAGTTCATTGAAGAAACATGGCTTGCAGAAAATACCAATTCTATATTTTTTGGTAGATATTTAACATCGTTACTGGAATAACCATGAAATTTAATTGTTTTATCCTTTGAGAGTCGATAAAATAAATACCAGTTGGATACTGTGGGTGGGATTGACATAATTGACTTATTCTGTACTCTGAAATTGCTGGCCTTGTGCCAATATTTGAAATCATTATTATAATTAATTTCATTTTAAAAATTTATTTCATTTGTTGCAGGAAGTGGATATTTTGTGGTCACCCCGGACACATATCGAGTTCCTTTGGGTGAGAATTCCTTTGCTGTGCCCTGGTCCCCTTATAAACAGTTTTACATTCCCATGGTACCACCTCCCAAAGCGCAAGTCCGTTCGATATCATGTCAGACATCGAGCAGTGCAAACGACATCAAGAAAGCTTCAAGCAAGACCAAACCACAGCGCAGTCAAAGTGCAAGAGCGTCTCGCAATCGCTACAGAAAAAGCGCCCACGAACACATACGGCGAAGTGCATCATTGAAGTTTAAGTCTGACAAAACCCTGGGTTCTACGAAGGACATTAACCTCAAGAACAGCAACATCAATCAAGACAAGAACAAAGGTAAATATCATTAAATGATGTTGTATTTTTATATAATGGAAACTGTTTGGCTCACATGGTTTGGGGTTCAATCCCACTGTGTGGCACCTTGGGAAAGTGTTTTCTGCTATAGCCTTGTAAGTGAATTTGGTTGGAGGAAACTGAAAGAAGCTCATGATGTGTGCTTGTGTGTTTGCATACCTCCACCACTTGAGAAAACTGGTGTTAGTTTGTTTACATCCCTGTAACTTAAATGTTCAGCAAAAGAAACTGACCTTTCTTTCCTTCCTTCAGCGGCAAGTTTCAGTTTGTCTTCCCTTCACTCCATGTGTGTATATACGAGAGGGAGAGGGAGGGAGGGAGAAAGAGAGAGAGTTGAATGAAAGCTAACAAGGGGAAACTTTGAAGTCCCTGTCACTCTACAAAAAAAGTATGGAGTAATTCTTCGGTTTAATGTTAAATTGCTTTAATTATAACTTGACATAAAAGCAAATACAAACACACACAGACAGACACACACACACACATGGAGAAGGCCATTAATGGAATGTTATACTCTGTAATCTGGTAGTTACTAAGGGAACCAAGCGTCGACAAATGGCATGTGGGGACTGTACAAACCCCGTTGAAAGGTGCAGTAATAAAAACCAGAGTCAACAATGAATTCAACAATAAATTTGGTGTGCAGGTTTAGTTCTTGCCCCTCTCCTCTTCAATATAATCCCAAAGATTATCACAAAGGAATTTAAGACCTGCTGTTCAATAATGAATTCGGCGTGCAGGTAGGGGTTCATCAAGGTTTGATTCTCACCCCTCTCCTGTTTATTGTAATCCTAAAGATTACCACAAAGGAATTTAAAACCTGTTGTTTAGCAATGAGTTTGATGTCAGGTAGGGGTTTATCAGGGCTCAATTCTCACCCTTTTCCTACTCATTATAGTCGTAAAGATCATCACATGGGAGTTTAAGACCTGCTGTTCGTGGGTGCTGTCATATACTGGTGATCTAATTACCATACTGAAACCAGAGAGGAAATTCCAGGCATGGAAGCAAAAGCTAGCATGGAGAGGTTTTCAGGTAAATTTAGCAAAGGCAAATGTGTTCGTAAGTAGGAGTTAAAACACGACCACTGAATTGTCAGTGAAATATCTTTGCTTGATATGCAGAAAAGGAGTGGATATGAACTCTATATGCTGTACTCAAGAACTGCAGTGGAATCACAGGTTAACAGGGGAGGTAAGCTTTGTGACATGTGGGTTTATTTATGTACGTGTGTTTGTATGTATGTGTGTTTGTTTATATATATATATATGTATGTATGTGTCTGTGTGTATGTAAAAGTATAACGTAC
>NC_069005.1:5650001-5652784 GCF_001194135.2 Octopus bimaculoides | reverse complement strand
TGTGTGTGTGTGTGTGTGTGTGTGTGTGTATATATATATATATATATATATATATATATATATAATGTATAGTCTCAGCTGAGTGTGCTGCTGAAACTGTTTTCGTTTCCTCATTCCTCATTCACCGTTTCTCTTTCGTTTCAGGTGAGAAAACCACGTTATTCAGTAAACTGTTTGGCCGTTACAAGAAGAAAGCATCCCCGAATAAAGAAGTGGAATATGCCACATTCTCTGCACAGTTTCCTCCCCCTGAATGGCAATGGTACCAACAACAACTGGAGAAACAACGCAGGACTGAAGAATGGATCAGTGACCAACAAGTGACCAAATCTAATACCTGGCATTATCTCTATACCGTGCAGGATGCCAATGTCGTCGGTAAAGGTGGTCTGGCGACTGGGCCGACAAGTTCCAAACTAAAATCAGCGACTGTTCCCCCAATTGTCACATTGCCTCCCTACACTTGCGAACCTATGTGTTCGGAACAAGCTAGTCCTAAAGAAACAGCCCATTACAATTCCAAACTCGGTAAGGAACAGGAACTTCAAGCAAACGTGAATCGCTGGTCAGTTGTGGTCGATGAACCCAACAGCTTTGAGAAACAACCAACAGATAGCACGAAACACCACTCGCAACAGTCTCCCTGCTACGAAGGACTGGCCAATGAAGCTTCGTCGAAGCATCGTAGCAACCAGCATCACAAATGTCCACGTAAATCTACCTCAAAGACATCTTCACTGAGAACGAATAATGCTGTCTGTGAACATGGCCATGCTGCAGCACAGCAGAAAATCAGCAAGCAGCGGAAGAGACTGGAACGTTACAGCTACTGCGAGGATTACTATGGCAATGATATCAGTATTGAATACAAGGGTAAGCTGCCGAATAAATATTCAATGTACGCTTATTCACGAGACAGTGGAGTGAACTGCATCGGACTGAGTTCCGGTTTTGCCGAAGATATGAAAGTGGATTTATCACAGACAACGCATCCTAAGCAGGAAATTGAACCCAGCCGTATCTCAAAGAAAGTTCATAGAGCGTATAAAAAACGGTCAGGCATGAAGCACCATCGACATCATTCCAAGAAGAATGTCCGCAGCAATCTATACGACAGCAACGAAAATTGTGCCGTCGACATACCAACTGCGACCATCGCCGAGGAATTTCCTGAAACCTGCAGCTACTTGGACTCGAGCCAGTTGTTTGACAACAGTTATCACCATCATCATCATCATCACCATCACCACAACAGTTGTACAGGCAGTGGTCGAGATAGTACGGAGACTGGACAGAAGTTGGCTGCAGGGGAGAGCAGCGAACAAAGTTTCAATACAGTCATACCGAACTCTGGGACGCATCACGATTGTCCCATGGAAAACCTGGTACACGAGACTCGGGAGTTGAACCTCAGAGACAATAATCACAGCTTGTGTACACGTAGTCACCATGCGGCCGTCCCACTGGACACCGGTCAACATAGACGGCAGAAAAAGAGACATAGCATGCATGTATCTTCCAATCGTTCTGCCTCAGCTGAGAACGCACGTGACAACTGGCAGCTGGGCCCAGGGGAGTCTCTTGATCCTCACATCTTAAACAATCAACAAATTGCATGTCACAAACCCGACACCTCCCACAGCAACAACTCACGACCCCGGTCCTACGTCGCTCGTTCATCTCAACTGAATTCAAACAAAGATCTCACCGCAGATGGGAACACTCGCCAATCCAGTTCAAGGGGTCACTTTGATGATGACTTTCAAGTGGTCGGCGTTGTATGAGACCTCCTGTAGCGTGTGTCCTGTATATTTTGGTGGGGGTCAATTGCACTTTTGCCGCTAGACATGGCATCATCAGGACAGCTGCAATTTGAATCGTGCAAACATTGTAGGTGCAGTTTCTGAATAAATTAGTTGTTATAGAAACAAAACTCATATCCCCCCCCCACACCAACTCCCAATTTGTCTGTCATCTTGTTGCTGTGTGTATATCTCTCTCTCTCTCTATTTATCTGTCATATATATATATATATATATATATATATAAGTAAAAGAGTCGAAAGGAAGAGTAAGTACGGTTAGGCAGCTTTTTAATCGCTACAAATGTTTCGATACATTAAAGATCCTCGTATTTAC
The DNA here is from genome assembly GCF_001194135.2 of Octopus bimaculoides. Taxonomy (NCBI): domain Eukaryota; kingdom Metazoa; phylum Mollusca; class Cephalopoda; order Octopoda; family Octopodidae; genus Octopus; species Octopus bimaculoides. Next base: position 5,650,646 of record NC_069005.1, on the reverse strand, counting down.
AGGATTTAAGGTTAAGTTTAAATTAAATTATTTAACGATTTACCTGTATAAGATCTATATGTATCTCCTCAGGTGATGCTCAGTTGCTGTCTCAGTAAGCAAATTTAGATTTCCATGCTACAACATCCATGGCTTCTTCTGAGGGTGAACGAGCTCTATTTGTACTCTTATACATTCTTAACAGAACACACCTCAGCTATATATATATTTATATATATATATATATGTATATATATATATATAGTATGGATTCTCTTGTTGTTAATGACAAATGAGGGTTCAGTAAATTAAAACAGTAATCATTTTTCTACGGACATGAATGTGTCTTTTGAGGCCTGTTGGTGCCTTGCAAACCATTTTGGTAAATAGAACAAGTTGAGGACTGAGTTTGCTTGAGTGCTTGTGGATCATTTACTATGTGTTTTCTTGAGTGGACGGCAAGGCTTGCTTTGCTTTGTGCCATAAAACCACAATGCCAGGTAAAGGTTTCCATTACACACACACACACACACAGGGTACAGATGTAGATTTGGTGCAGCTGACAGTATTCAGGAAAAAAAATGGCTTAAGAACTTTATCTCTTAAGATTTATTTTAAATTCAAGTTACTGTACCATGTATGCATGTGTATATATATATATATATA
>NC_069005.1:5649412-5649800 GCF_001194135.2 Octopus bimaculoides | reverse complement strand
ATATATATATATATATATATATATATATATATTTATTATCAGAGGTATGAAACTTATGGTGGTTCGCATTTAAAATTCTGTGTGTATGAAACGATTATATGGCAAAAAGAGTTCAGTGAAATAGTCATGGGGAGTGCAGTATCCACCATTTCAGACAGAGTCCCTTCCCCAGGGTAAAATTGGCAGGAGGGAAGCAAAAGAAAGACACCAGGGTTTTATATCTTCTATGTTTGAGAAATTGCAACTCCTGTTGTCTTGAAACTGAAGAACTCTTGTATGAAGCAATGGGTGCTTCACTCCCCATGCCAATTTCTTTGTATATATATATATATGTGTGTGTGTGCTAATATTTTGAGTTCTATTTTCCTGTTTGCATCACCAAACCTAT
>NC_069005.1:5647647-5648681 GCF_001194135.2 Octopus bimaculoides | reverse complement strand
TTTTTTTCAGGTGATTCTAAGGTGGGATCATTAGCACACTGCTAAGTGGCATTTCATCCATCTTTATGTTCCGAGTTCAAATTCCGCCAAGGTCACCTTTGCTTTTCATCCTTTTGGGGGTCGATAAATTAGTACTGGGGTCGATGTAATTGACTCCCCTAAAATTGCTGGCCCTGTGCCAAAATTTGAAACCAATATTTTTTCATTTTTGTATTTAAAAAAAAAAGGTTACATTTTCTTTTTAACTTCTATAATTTCAGGTGATTCTAAGGCAGAGCTGGCAGACTCATTAGCATTTTGGTATTTCGTCTGCCTTTATGTTCTGAGTTCAAATTCCACCAATGTCAGATTTGCCTTTTATCCTTTGCAGATTGATAGAATAAGTACCAGTTAAGTACTGGGGGTCGATGTAATTGACCTACCCCCACCTCAAGATTGTTGGTTCTGTACCGAAATAACAAAGGATTATTTCAGGTGATTTTATTTCTTGTTCCGATCACAGATGATGTGGATATTCTTTCTTTCTTTATTCTTCTTTGTGTTTCAGTCATTTGACTGCAGCCATGCTGGAGCACTGCCTTTAGTCAAGCAAATCGACCCCAGGACTTATTCTTTGTAAGTCTGATACTTATTCTATCAGTCTCTTTTGCCAAAACACTAAGTTATGAGGACGTAAACACACCATTATCGGATGTCAAGCGATGTTGTGGGGACAAACACAGACACACAAACATACACACACATGAAAAACTAGAGGTAGTCGATAGCTTCCGCTATCTGGTCGACCAAGTTAGTAGTGGGGGTGGGTGCGCTGAAAGTGTAGCTGCTAGAATAAGAATAGCCTGGGCAAAGTTTAGAGAGCTCTTACCCCTGCTGGCGACAAAGGGACTCTCACTCAGAGTAAAAGGCAGACTGTATGACGCATGCGTACGAACAGCCATGCTACATGGCAGTGAAACATGGGCTGTAACTGCTGAGGACATACGTAAGCTCGCAAGGAATGAAGCCAGTATGCTCCGTTGGATGTGTAATGT
>NC_069005.1:5642521-5646640 GCF_001194135.2 Octopus bimaculoides | reverse complement strand
TATATATATATATATATATATATATGATGGGCTTCTTTCAGTTTCCGTCTACCAAATCCACTCACAAGGCTTTGGTTGACCCGAGGCTATAGTAGAAGACACTTGCCCAAGGTGCCACACAGTGGGACTGAACCCAGAACCATGTGGTTGGTAAGCAAGCTACTTACCACACAGCCGCCTGTAATTATTTTATTTGCGAGGTGTTATTAAAATGTTCCTGGACTAGTTATGTTTAATCAAAAATAACTTATTTACCTTAGTTTTAACATCATCTCCATCAAAATACTTACCTTGCACAGCAATACACCAATTCCAGCACTCTTGCCACTTTTGGAATCTGTCCTGGAAGTTGTTTTCCATAAGCGAGTTGAGGACCTTGTGATTCACTCTTGATCTTCACAATGATGTTAAAACAGCGACCTTTCAGCTGCATTTTCATCTTGGGGAAGAGATGGAAGTGCACCTGTGCACTTCCTCTGGCAGATACGGGAAGTGCAGAAGTGATAACTTGTTGTTTTTAGTGAGACTGGCATGTGAGGAGAGCTTTGTAACAGGATGCATTGTCACTGTGAAGAATTTAATTCCTTGCACTCCACAAATCAGATCTGGTCACTTTCTCTGAATACCCTCCCTCAAATGCCTCAAAATGTCACAGTAGAATTCTCAATTAATGGTCTGGCCCTGGGGGATGAATTTTTGATGCACAATACCACCACCCCCCACCCCATTTCCAGGGGTGACACTTGTGGAAGGTCCTACAGATTGCTTTATCATCTTTCAAGGATGTTCTTGTTTTCGAAGTGCCCATGCCAGTCAAAACCTTGCATACGACCCATTGCCTCGTTGCCATAAGCTTGCTGATGCATGCTCAGTGTCTCTGTAGTTCAATTGACCCCGAAAGGATGAAAGGTAATGCTGACCTTAGAAGGATTTAAACTCGAGTTTTGTTTATAAAACATATCCCAAACACCAGTTACCATACCTTCATATCCCTCAACACATAGACCCCCACCAAAGAACCAATTACACTGTGAAATGGTGGTATTAGGAAGGGCTGTTCAGCTGTAGGAACCATTTCAGGGCAGACACTGGAGTTCAGATGCAGCCTTCTGGCTCATCTGTTCATGTCAAACCGTCCAACCCATGCCATCATGGTTCTAGATATATAAATGTGTAAGGGTCTCATGTGCAATAACTTAACCATGTGTAGCCATGGGGAAATATTACCTTGCTTGACAATAGCAAGGACATCTGACTAGAAAATCGGCCTCAACATATTCCATCTGACTTATGTAGGTAAGAAAATCATCATTATTTACCATCCATCTTCCATGCTGGTATGGGTTGGATCGTTTCACCAATGCTGGCAAAGTTTTTACAGGTGGATGCTCTTCCTAACACCAACCACTTCAGTGTGTACTGGATGCTTTTTATGTGATACCAGCACAGAAATGGAGGCATTAAAACAATGCTGATAATGGTTAAATGAGAGAGGAATGTAATATGGACTGATGCTGGGGTATTTGGAAATCCAGTTCAGGCAACTTGCTGAAGGTAGGACACAGTTTCCCGTTACCAAGGGACAATTTGGAATGCCTGGGTAGCTTAGTTTTTGAACCAGCATCCTCCACCAGTGGAGCATGGTAATATTTTGGTAGGTCATGCTAATGTCTAGTATACCAATAAAGAGAAAGGGAGCCATTCGAAAATAAGTTATTTAAAAAAAAATTCTTTACATCCCTTCTGTGAACAATTTTATCAAATTTGACACTTTAGAGACATCAGATCTTTACAAAATCCTTTCAACCAGTCTCTAAAGTGGAAAATTAATGGAAGATTTGATGTCTCTAAAGTGGAAAATTAATAAAAGAGTAATCAAATTGCCATCATATCTTCATGGTAATTCCATTAATTGAAATAAATTTAGATATCTTTATTTTATTAAAATTATTGATGATTTGGTAGCTTAGTAGGTATGCGTGTTGCAAAGTGGTAATATTTCCCTCAGCAAAAAGATTGTCTGTGTGAAAAAGGGGCCACAAAGCAGCTTTGACATAGTAACCAAATCTCCTTCAAATCTTTATAGTAAACCCAATAATTGAAATAAATTTTAATATCTTAATTTTCTCATAAAAATTGTTATTGCTTTGATGGCCCAATAGGTAAGGATGTTTAGAAATAATAATAAAATACTCTAGTGAAGGTTTCAAGTCTCTGCCTGAAATTACAAGATGTCTTATTAAATATTTTTATCTAAGCAACCAAATTTTCATCAACAAAAAGATTGTGTGTGAAGAAGGGAGTCAAAAACAGCCTTGACATAGTAACCAAATCTCATTCAACTCTTTGTAGTAAGCCCAGTAATTGAAATAAATTTAAATATCTTCATTTTCACAGTAGAATTGTTGTTGCTTTGGTGGCCTAACAGGTCAGGATGTTTAGAAGTGGAGGTTTCAAATCTCTGCCAGAAATTACAAAAGACATTATTAAATACTTTTATTTAAGCAACCAAATTTCACTCACCAAAAATATTGTGTGTGTAGGTGTGTGCAAAGAAGGGGCCTATAAGGCAGCTTTCACATAGTAATCAGATCTCCCTCATATATTTATAGTAAATACAATATTTGAAATAAATTTAAGTATCTTAATTTTCTCATAAAAGTTGTTGCTGCTTTGGTGGCCCAGTAGGTAAGGGTGTTTAGAAGTAGTAACAAGACACAAGCAGAGGTTTCTAATCTCTGCCAGGAATTACAGGGGGTCTTATTAAACATTTTCATTTTTTTATCTCTAGTGATAAAAAAAAATGAAAAATTTTAGTAAGACACCTTAATGCAGGCTCTGGGCAGGATTGAACCCTGCCCAGGATGTTCAATGTGGCTGTCTAATTATGTCTCTACCCACGAGACCATCAAGACACCCAACAATAATGTAATAAATTAAGAGATATTTAAATCGATCATAACTAAAGATAAAAAACAAAAACTATCTCATCGCAGCTCAGTAATTAATCCCAAATTGGGGACCTGTTTAGATGCCTTTGTAGATAGACATTAATTAGTAAGTAGGGATTTAATGCACGGGGAGAGGGCTTCAATCTGTAAATCTCCCAAGGAATTACAAGAGCAGTGGAGTGCGAGGAGTAAATATTTTATTTATAAGTAATTTCAAATTTTTATAAACACCAAGGATAGTGTTCCTGGAAAGGAGTAGACTATAGCCTTAGGCTGACCAAAGCCTTGCGAGTGGATTTAGTAGATGAAAACTGAAAGAAGCCTGTACGTATGAACAAACGTACGTTCGTTTGTTCTTACGTACGTTCGTTATATATATATATATATATATTTATATATATATGAACAAACGAACGTACGTTTGTACGTTCGTTCATACGTACTAATGAACGAATGAACGAACGAACCAACGTAAGAACGTACGAACCAACGTAAGAACGAAACAACGTACGAATGAACGAAAGTGTGTACGAACGAACGATCGAAGAAACGAACTAAAGGACGAACGTGCGTAAGTACGTACGTACGAACGATCTTATGTACGTACGTACATACGAAGGAGCAAACGAATGAACAAACGAACGTACATACGTACGTACGAACTAACTAACTAAAGAATGAACAAACAAACAAAAGAACTAACGAACGACCGAGTGAACCAACGAACAAACGTACGTACGTAAGTAACAATAAACGAACGAATTACGTACGTATATACTCATGAACGAAACAACGAACGAACGTACGATCGTAGGCACGAAAGAACGAGCGAACAAACGTACGTACGGATGTACGTTCGTAAGTACGTACGTATGAAAGAACGAACGAACAAATGAGTGAACGATCGAAGTAACACAAGAAAGAACGAATGAACGAACGAACGTAGGTACGAATGAAAGAAAGAACGAATGAGGAAACGAACGTACCTATACACGTACGTACGTACGTACGAAAGATCGAACGAACGAACGTATGTACGGAGGAACGAAAGCTTCTACATACGTCCGTACGTACGAACGAACGAGCTTACGTAAGAACGAGCGAACGAACGATCGAAGAACGAAACAACGAAAATTGAACGTACGTTCATACGTACGAATGAACGATT
>NC_069005.1:5641966-5642177 GCF_001194135.2 Octopus bimaculoides | reverse complement strand
ACGTATGTACGTACGTATTACGAAAGAACGTACGTACGTACGAACGAACGGACGAAGGAATGAACGAACAAAAGTACGTACGTACCTCCGAAGGAACGAGAGAACGAACGAAAAAACTAACGAAGGAACGACAAACGTACGTACGTACGAACGAACGAGCTTACGTAAGAACGAGCGAACGAACGATCGAAGAACGAAACAACGAAAATTG
>NC_069005.1:5640282-5641866 GCF_001194135.2 Octopus bimaculoides | reverse complement strand
GTGTGTGTGTGTGTATGTGTTTGTCTTTGAATATCGCCCCATCACTGCTTGACAACCGATGCCAGTGTGTTTACGTCCCCTGCAACTCAGCAGTTTAGTGAAAGAGACTGAGAGACTAAAAAATTTAGTCCTGGGGTTGATTGTTCAACCAAAGCCCTTTTGAGGCGGAGCTCCAGCTTGGTCATAATCAAAGGACTGAAACAAGTAAAAGAATAAAGGAATAAAAGAAAAAAAAAACAAAAAAACTATTACAATTTTAAGTGCTTACAATGTATGTAGGTAATTAATTACAAATGCATATTGTTTGTGATTCCTACACATTTTTTTTACACCCATTGCACTATTTCCTTTCTTTTGTTTCTGGGTAATATTGTAAACCAAATTCTGAATAACAAGAATTAAATATCACAAGGGGGCATCAGGATTTTAGAAATGATCTGATGAGGCCCCAGAACTTCTTATATCGGTGTCCTTTGCTGAACCAATAAGTTATGGGAGATGTACACATACCAACCTCAGTTGTCAAGTGGTGGCAAACACATATATACGACAAGCTTCTGTCAGTTTACCATCTCTCATCTACCAAATCCACTCACAAAGCTTCGATTGGCCTGAGATTATAGTAGAAGACTCTTGCCCAAGGTGCCACACAGTGGGACTGAACCTGGAACCATGTGGTCTGGAAGTAAGCTTCTTACCATGCTTGTGACAAAAAAATCTAACATTTTCTTATATTGATTCAGGCATTTGTCTGCGACTGTGCTACAACTCCTTCAACAGTTTGCCTGACCCCGTATCACATGTAATACACAGGACACATTTATTCGGTGTCTGTTCATCATACGATACATATATTCTCAATTTTGTTTCCCCCCCACCCACCAGACCAACTTGGGACATACAAAAGAAAGTTTTATCTTACTCCCAACGTGTGAAACAAACGGCTAACTAAAAACCTCAAAACAAACATGCATGCTTTAGAATAAACTTACAAAAGCACTCTGGACAAGTAAAGGGTTAAAAGTTTTATTCAGCTCTATCAATTTATTTTATTGATCTCTGATTATTGAATGGCTTACCCTTTGATGTAAAAGGACACCACTTGATGCAGTTTCTATATTGTATTTGCTTGGCTGTGGTCAACCCAAAGCTGCGGAGGAAAACACTTGCCCAAACTGTCCAGAAGTGGGATTGAATCAGAAACCAGGTGGTTACTCAGCAAACTTAACCATGAGATATTAGTCCTTTTTTTTTTTTATCAATAGAATTTACTTTTTGTTTACTTAAGGCACTTAATACCTTCCATAACCCCCCCCCCCCACCATTTCCTCGATGTCCTTCTTCGTAATACAATCATACATGAAAATTCCATTATGATTTACATAGAAATGCTACATAAGATATTCTTTCTAATTTTGGCATAAAGCCTGCAATTTAACGGTGAGAGAAGGGGGCAAGTCTGACTGCTACTTCCATTTTATTGAACCCGAAAGGATGAAAGGCAATGCTGACCTTAGAAAGATTTGAACTCGAGTTTTGTTTATAAAACATATCCTAAACATCTGCTTCAATAACCTTCCGAAG
>NC_069005.1:5637946-5638747 GCF_001194135.2 Octopus bimaculoides | reverse complement strand
GTCTATTCTGGCATGGTTTCTATGGCTGGATACCCTTCCTAATGCCAACCACTCTACAGAGTGTACTGGGTGCTGGTAAAGCCAAGGGTCGGACCAGGCTCCATTGTCTATTCTGGCATGGTTTCTATGGCTGGATACCCTTCCTAATGCCAACCACTCTACAGAGTGTACTGGGTGCTTTTTCCATGGCACCAGCACCAAATATCTCAGTCCTTAATCATCTCCTTCATAAGGGTTAGTTTCTTGTCTTCTTAGTTTCCCTCTTCCACCAGTCCCATCAACTTTAAGTGATCGACACTTCTGTATATAACGGAGAGAGAGAGAGAGAGAGAGAGAGAGAGAGAGAGAGAGAGAGAGAGAGAGAGAGAGAGAGAGAGAGAGAGAGAAAGAGTGAGAGAGAGAGAGAGAAGGTTACCTTCCAAGAATTATCTTTTATTTTCAGAAATTGGTCACGAACTTTCTCCTGGAACTCTATCACTTCGTAACGTTCTTCACCGAAACCTGCTCGTCTGTTTGCTTTTAATGGACTCAAATCAAGAAAGAAGATGCAATCCGGTTTGATGATGCCTCTATCAGGGGCCTTGCACCATAAAAGCGAAAGGGTCTGCAAAAATCAAAACAAAGTCAAATTACAGTTGATAGATTGGAGCCTGGTGTAGTCATCTGGTTCACCTGTCCTCAGTCAAATCGTCCAACCCATGCTAGCATGGGAAGCGGACGTTAAACGATGATGATGATGATGATGATGATGATGATTTCTAGAAACCAAGACAGAGGCAGACTGATCCAAGCCTATTCACA
>NC_069005.1:5635636-5637644 GCF_001194135.2 Octopus bimaculoides | reverse complement strand
TGGAGGACAAACACAGACATAACGGGCTTCTTTCAGTTTCCATCTACCAAATCAACTCAAGGTTTCGGTAGGCTTGAGGCTATAGAAGACATTTTCCCAAGGTGTCACGTGGTGGGAGTGAATCCTAATGATGACAGCCAATTAACTTATTAATTACAGAAGCAGCTTAATCATTGATTCATCCATCTTTCATATTGGGGAGGAAAGAAAATTACAATTATTTAATTTATAAATAAAATCATTAATAGGTACAAGTGTGGTTGTATTGTAAGTTTGCTTCCCAACCACATGGTTCCAGGTTCAGTCCCACTGCATGGCATCTTGCACAAGCAACTTCTTTATCTCTAGGTAGACCAAAGCCTTCTGATTGGATTTGGTAGATGGAAACTGAAAGAAGCCCACTTGTCATATACATTCTTTTATTCATTTCAGCTATGCAGCTGTGGTCATGCTGGAGCACCATGCCTTTGTGTTACCGTCTGTGTCTTGGCATCACATGACAGTAGTAGTCTCATTTACTAAACGAGTAAATAAGTGGTGTCCGTTATTTCCGATATGCTGTGAATACATGTCTGGTCATGTGGTAACATTGGCAAGGGTTGGCAACAGGAAAGTCATCCAGCCATAGAAAATGCACCACCACAAATTCCATCCAACCCATGCAAGCACAGAAAATCAGACATTAGAATGACGATGATAATTTAGTCATAGAAACTGCCCCAAAGTGGACAGCAGAGCATGGTGCAATCCTCTGGCTTGACAGCTCCTACTGAATTGTCCAACTCATGCCAGCATGGAAGGTGGATGCTAAACGGTGATGAAGATGATGATGAGGACACACACACACAGGGAACAATATTTATCCTTTTAGCAACAGAATTTCATGCCAGCATGGAAGGTGGATGCTAAACGGTGATGAAGATGATGATGAGGACACACACACACAGGGAACAATATTTATCCTTTTAGCAACAGAATTTCATGCCAGTATGGAAGGTGGATGCTAAACGGTGATGAAGATGATGATGAGGACACACACACACAGGGAACAATATTTATCCTTTTAGCAACAGAATTTCATGCCAGTATGGAAGGCGGATGGCTAAATGGTCATAGTAACAATGGTGGCGACAACAAAGAAGATACACACAGAGAAAACAATATTTACCCCTTTAGCAACAGAGTAGCAAATTCCTGAGTAAGCATAACGGTCCATGATAACTGTGACACCATTAAGTAACATCTTTTGGATATCTTTCCTGCAAATGACATAAAAAATATAACTTAATAGCAGTTTTCAATGTAAACATCATACAAAGAAGTCACAGGTTGGCCTTGTAAATAACATCACTTCAGTCTGGTTTTCGTTTAAATACAATGACACACCAAAAAGACTCCCTATAACAGGTGGCTGCACCAGAGAGGGAACTGATTCACACCCTCCAGTGTCGTTCCTGATATATAAAAAGACAAAGATGGTCATGGTTGGATGGCTTTTTATCATTTTCCATGCTAGCATGGGTTGGACGGTTTGACTGAGGACTGGCGAGCCAAATGGCTGCACCAGAGTTTCTACAGCTGGATGCCCTTCCTAACGCCAACCACTCCGAGAGTGTAGTGGGTGCTTTTACGTGTCACCCGCACGAAGGCCAGTCAGGAGGTACTGGCAACAGCCACGCTCAAATGGTGTTTTTTATGTGCCATCTGCACAGGAGCCAGTCCAGTGGCACTGTAAATATACACAAACATACACATCATACCTTTTTTTACTCTTTTAATTGTTTGTCATTTGACTGCGGCCATGCTGGAGCACTGCCTTTAGTCGAGCAATTCGACGCCCCTGGACTTATTCTTTGTAAGCCTAGTACTTATTCTATTGGTCTCTTTTGCCGAACCGCTAAGTTACGGGGTCTTAAACACACCAGCATCAGTTGTCAAGCGATGTTGGGTTGACAAACACACATATATATATATATATATATGACGGGCTTTCAGTTTCTGTCTACCA
>NC_069005.1:5632290-5635626 GCF_001194135.2 Octopus bimaculoides | reverse complement strand
ATGTTGGGGTGACAAACACACATATATATATATATATATATGACGGGCTTTCAGTTTCTGTCTACCAAATCCACTCACAAGGCTTTGATCGGCCCGAGGATATAGTAGAAGACACTTGCCCAAAGTGCCACGCAGTGGGACTGAACCCAGAACCATGTAGTTGGTAAGCAAGTTACTTACCACACAGCCACTCCTACACCTATATTTATACACACACACACACACACTCATATGCAATCATTTACTGTATTTTTCAGCATATAGGTTAATGTTGTAAACATTCAAACACTGTCACTATCTTTCCAAATCCTGCTGTTTTCCACATGGAATTTTTGGTCCCCGAAAGTTGTCTTGGTATATAAGTCAACCTACTTGTCTTTTTTTAGCTCTAAATTTTGGTTTGAAAAATTTGACTTGCTTGGCCTGAAAATACTTTATACAATACAAATCCTTTGAAAGTAAAAAAAAATAACAACAGAAGATACAAAAATTGGTAACAACTTACATGGTCTCCCACCGATTAGCAGTGAAGAGAAGGTGGATTGCTTGGTCAGGTAAATCTATTTCTTTCTTAAGATATTTATCTATCACAGAACCAATAGCCGTATCACGATCTGCAGAAAGAGGAAGGAAAGAAAATGACTTTATAAATATATACATATACACACACACACACACTGGGCTTCTTTCAGTTTCTGTCCACAAAATCCACTCACAAGGCTTTTTGGTCAGCCCGAGGCTACAGTAGAAGACATTTGCCATGAAGTAAGACTGAACCCGGAAGCACATGGTTGGGAAGCCAGCTTCTTACTACACAGCCACGCCTACGCCTTACAGTCATGTCTACCATTAGAATGTAATTTTCAGGTAGAAATAGCAGGGCAGATGAATTCTAACAGCAAAATCTTATCTGGACCCTGATTGAAAATCACTGATTACGATGCTCCAATTACAAGCTAATATTTGTTTAGCCCTGACCAAACAGACCACTGGTCAAAGGTGTTCCAGCCATGATCATAACATTTTTTTGCATTCCATCTTTTTTGGAAGGCAGTGGGGTGTGATCTGAAGGAAATTTGGCTGCTATTTCTAGCAGATCAAACAAATATTGCTACCATTGTTTAGTGTGTCAAATCAACCTCGATTGCACAGACCTACGACCAAAGACATTCCAGCTGTGACAATTCCATTTATTTTTCGCAGGTGATGTTAAATGATGATGATGATGAATCTGGGACTACACTGTACGACTAAAGGTGTCCGTTTCTAAGAGGGAGATTTGGTGACATTCATTCATTTATTACACAGATAGGTGCAGGAGTGGCTCTGTGGTAAGTAGCTCGTTTAGCAACCACATGGTTCCGGGTTCAGTCCCACTGCGTGGCACCTTGGGCAAGTGTCTTCTGCTATAGCCTCGGGTCAACCAAAGCCTTGTGAATGGATTTGGTAAACGGAAACTGAAAGAAGCCTGTCGTATATGTATATGTATGTGTGTGTTTGTTCCCCCAACATCGCTTGACAACCGATGCTGGTGTGTTTACGTCCCCGTAACTTAGCAGTCCGGCAAAAGAGACTGATAGAATAAGTACTAGGCTTACAAAGAATAAGTCCTGGGGTCGATTTGCTCAACTAAAGGCGGTGCTCCAGCATGGCTACAGTCAAATGACTGAAACAAGTAAAAGAGTAAAGAGTAAGGTGTTAGAAGTATAGTTGAAGTACTTTCTGTTCTGATGATTTCTATGGCTGGACGCCAATTCTAATGCCAACCATTCTACAGAGTGTAATGGCGTATTTCACATGTCACTGGCACGGATGCCTGTATGACATAGCTGTTCCTGGCCATGATTTGCTACTGCCTGCTGTGTGGAATGGTGTTGGACATTTTGGCTTTACTCCTGATCTGCTTATCACATGTATGATCTCCTGAAGTTTTTGATTGTGCCTCCACATGTATCTTTCTTGGCTCTAGTGCTACTCTGTTGGGGCTCAGAACATGTTCCATTTCTGTCTACCACAGCAGCACTCAGGATTATCTAATTTGCCCCACTTCACTAGGTTCATATTCCAAAGCATGAGATTCATAGACAGATCTGAGGATGAAGCATATTCTGAGATGTCATCTGCTGAGACACTTCTCACGTGCACATTTCCACCTCGTCCACTGTTGCTGCAGGCTTGGCTATATTGCATTCCGGATTCTTACAGTATCCTCTTTTTCACTTCCCGTACAATTGGATCTCTTCTCATCTCTCCCCTGGTCTCTGTCCACTCTCCTATTTTTATGCCCAGTCCCTTCCTTTGGCCTGAGTGTGACCGATTATTTCTCTGATCAGAAGCCTTTCCTTTGCTGCATGCAGTGCCTCCTGGACTTTCCATTTCCTGCCTGTCTTAAGGTTGGGCCAAACTGACCTCACAACCTTGTCTTTTCAAGCTTGGTATTCCTCAACAATGGTCTTGAGACGTAGCTTCAGCTTGGTCTTGCGATAGTAGAGTGCAACACAAGTAAAACCTGGTGGGCTATCCAGCCACTTCCTTGTGTACTTGTTGATTTTGGCATTCATGCCCTCGACTGTGCTAGTTTTGATAGTGTAGGTAGCAGAGGCCAGAAAAACTTTAGCATTGACATGAACAAATTAACCAGAAAATCATGAATAAGGGTGGCTAGAAGCTGGGTATCATATTTCATTCCTGTTCATCAAATCTACTGATTTTGATTGAAAGTAGAATAGAAAAAGAAAAATACGCCAGTCTGACCATCGGCCTGAAGGAAGCAAACTTCTGGGTCGTGGTTCTCAACATAGGGGTTAGAACCGGAGGCCTTGTGGGCAAATCTGCTTACAATCTCATCAATTTCTAGAAAGAACGGGACTAGAAGCCTTAATGGAATATCAGAAACAACGGAGAGATGTTCCAGCTGAATTTGGTGGAGGAAGAACAAAAACGACTATTGTTTGAAAGCAATATTTTCGTATTTTAATGCTAAGGGAAGTAACTCTGAGTCAGCCGTCGTGATGATGTTGACGTTTCACTGCTACCATGACAACCAACGCTATTTCTTATTTAAGTACGAAAGATGAGTCAACGGAGAAGAGTCACAACCAGATGAAATCTCCAACTGGTTCCAATGCACAAGCCTCCAGCATCCAAGTGGCTGAAAAGTTATCAGCAGAAGGGCATCCGGGAATCATGACCTGGATATGGCCCCGGCCCCCTTTGAGTGTAAGAAGTCAAGGACCGGACCACTTGCCAGAGTTGGGGGTTTCTTCTCTGAAGACGTTTTGCTGTTCAGCTCTCTTTCAAGAGTTTCTTACCACTGATGTGCGTTTGCATGCACTA
>NC_069005.1:5627101-5632141 GCF_001194135.2 Octopus bimaculoides | reverse complement strand
TATTTGTAGAAAATTCCATTCTGTTTTGTTTTCAAAAGAGGCGTTGTTGAAATAAATTCACTTCCTTTTAATTTCTAAAATGAAAGTTTACTAAGATAAACTTGGTGTTTGAAACATAATTAAACAAGAAATTTTGTTGGAAGGTTTTAATTTAAAAAGCTGGACATATCATAGAACCAGGAGTAGTCTCAGAATAGGTTCGTATCAACCCACAGATAGGGTATCAAAAGGGGCGAACCGTTATATCAGAACTCCGAGGAAATAATCTGCCGTTTATTTCAGCTTATTTTGAAAATGATGAAGAATTTAATAAAACAGCTTTGCCGTTAAGCTGGGGTCTGGAACACAAATTAGCATACCTACACAAGTTGCTCCCCTCCCCGACTTTGTTTCCCCATAACATTCAAAAGATTAATATTTTTAAATGAAATTAATTTTAAAAAAAAACCTTTCAGATCGTGTAGATTCCGATTATATAAGAATTTAATATGAATAAAAAAAAGGTTTTTTTTAAAAAATTGGGTGTTGCCCATATCATGCCAAGTTTCATTTTGTAGAAATATGCGATATGTGTCATTTCTTTTTTTGCTTTTCATATTAAATTCTAATATTGGCGGAGTTTCGGATCAGGAATGCCAACATAACTTGGATTTCCTCCGTTTTGACGATGATTTTCCTAATTTATGTCACCAGGGCTTTCAAAATAATTGGGGTGAACTTCTTATGGACATTTTTTTTTAAACATTACTTTTTTTTCACACCCTAACTTTTGGACCGATTTCGGCCCAATTTTTTTTGTTTTGCACTATGCACCTAAGTTGTGTAATTTAAGGGAGATTTAGCTATTGTTTCTAGCACATCCCACCTGGTTACCTTCCTTGTTTCTCTTTCTCCCAAGTGAGTTCGTGTGTGTGTGTGTAAGAAAAAACAAATTTACGAACAAAAAAGTAATGATTTTTTTTTCTACCCCACCTCCCATTTTATAATTTAAACGTATTGGAGAATCCGAGGTCATTGCTGGGATTTATCCACTGATTTAAAAACAGTTATGTAACAGAACTTATTTTAACAGCATACTTTTTCAGTTAGTATCTCTTTCTCTCTCTCACATATGGACACACTTGGGGCGGAATGGGGGTTGGTACTTTATTTTAGTGACCCCAGAAGGATGAAAGGCGAAGTTGACCTCAGCAGGATTTGAACTCAGAACATTAAGAGCTGGGAAAATGCTAGGCTTTGTGCCCCATGCACTCATAATTCTGCCAGCTCACCACCATAATAAAAAAAAGACTCTTTTAGTAATAGGCACAAGGCCTGAAATCTTTATTAAAATTTTTTTTTTTAACGAAAAGGCTTCTAACATCGTTATTACGCGCCTAATACAAAAAGCAAATGGCAAACATTGTTTGTTTCTCATAAATTGGTGCGTATTTAAGAAAAAATGGAATTTTTAAGGAAGGGTGCGATTGTGCATTAGCCCCAAAGATGGACTGAGCTCTACCAACGAACCAAAAAACAAAACAAAACCTTATTACAAACGAAAAAAGTATGACAACGCTGTGATTACATTAACAACACAACAGAGAGTAACACACACACACACACACACACACACAAAAGAGACATTTCTGTTTGTTTTGGTGGCTTACTTGGAAAACTGTACAAGACGACGGTGCGTCCAACACCTTCTAGAGCTGACTTTAAGTTTTCACATTGCGTCGATTTGCCACATCGGTCAATTCCTTCAAAAACAAACAGCTGACCGCGATGGAGTTCAGGTGGATCGAAGGACATCATTTCTATGAAGGGCGTCCGAAATGGATTTTGATTTTAAAGTGGCGCTCTTTTTAGCAAAAATAGGTCACCACTTCCGTCAACGTCGTCACTTTCGGTGTATATTACATACCGTCATCATCATGATAAGAACGTTAATTACTTCAATTCCGGCAAACAACGACCACAAATTTTTACCTTCCACTTATTTTTAGGATTATTTTTTTTTGAGTACTTATGTAAGAAAGAAGGAAAACTTCTGTACTTTCAAGGCGAATCGCAAATAGTTTTGAGTTACTCTGTAAGAATAAACACGAGAAAACTTTAATAAAAAAAGAAAAAAGGATTCCTCTGTGTGTGCGTGCGCGCAAGTACGCCTACACACACACACACATATATATATATATATATACACACACACAAATCATTTACCGGTGCATACGTACGAAACTCAGTTTTTGAATCACTGTTGCGTCTGCTAAATATTGATGATAATAATAATAATAATAATAACAATAATAATAATGATAATAACTAGCTGGACCCACGAAAAATTCACGGAAAACATAAAAAATGTAAGCATCTGTAAACAGTGTGTCTTTACGTTCTGAGTTCAAATCCTGCCGGGGTCGACTATGCCTTTGGTCCATTAGGGAGTCGATAAATTAAGTACCAGTTGTGTACTAGACTCGATCTAATCAACTGACCCCTCCCTCACAAAAATTTCAGGCCTAGAAAAGTATACTGTGACAGTTACAGAATATAGAAAGTAATGTAATATCAATGACTATTATAATCCAACCATAATATCTCAGTTACACAAACGTAAACAGAATTATTATTTAACCTTAGAATACATCGTACATATTCAAAGAACCTTCTTGGTTTAGTGGTACGGAACGGTTTTTCTGGTATTCTTTTATTCTTTTAGTTGTGTCAGTCATTTGACGGTGGCCATGCTGGAGCACCGCCCTTTAGTCGAAGAAATTGACCCCTGGACTTATTCCCTTAAACGGCCATTAAATATAGCGGTGTAACATGATTGGAAATAACAATTTTACACATTAAACACATTCCTGGCAACTGGAATAATACTCTAGCTTGCTTCAGTCATTTGACTGTGGCCATGCTGGAGCACCGCCTTTAGTCGATCAAATCGATCCCAGGACTTACTCTTTGTAAGCCTAATACTTATTCTATCGGTCTCTTTTGCTGAACTGCTAATGTTACGGATGTAAACGCACTAGCATTGGTTGTCAAGCGATGGTGGGGGGACAAACACAGACACACAAACATAAATACATACATATATATATCATCATCATCATCATCGTTTAACGTCCGCCTTCCATGTTAGCATGGGTTGGACGACTTGACTGAGGACTGGTGAAACCGGATGGCAACACCAGGCTCCAATCTAAATTTGGCAGAGTTTCTACAGCTGGATGCCCTTCCTAACGCCAACCACTCAGAGAGTATATATATATATATATATATATATATATATATATATATATGATGGTCTTCTTTCAGTTTCCATCTGCCAAATCCATTCACAAGGCTTTGGTCAGCCTGAGGCTACAGTAGAAGACACTTGCCCAAGGTACCATGCAGTGGGTCTGAACCTGGGACCATGTGGTTGGTAAGCAATCTACTTATCACACAGCCACTCTAAAACAACGCTCTTGCATCGTATATAAAATATAAAGAATTCACTTACCAAAGATATTGGAGACTAAGATGAATGGTATCTCAAGTGTTATCCTTGATATTGACCATTCTCCTTTTATTTACCTAAGAATATAAGTTTACCATAAAGCTTTCATCCTTTTAAAACAGTAGCATATCATCTCAGAAGATATGACTGTTATTTCTAACAGATCGATTCACCATCTGTAGACTGTCATTCATTTACTCTGTAATCATCATCATCATCGTTTAACGTCCGCTTTCCATGCTAGCATGGGTTGGACGACTTGACTGAGGACTGGTGAAACCGGATGGCAACACCAGGCTCCAATCTAAATTTGGCAGAGTTTCTACAAATTTAGATGATGTTGTTTATATTATTGGTGATGGTCCTTATGTGGATTGTAGCTGTAATATCATTGCAAGCGTATTGAAATACTGGGATATCCAAAAACCAAGGAGTTGATATCCTAAAACCAAGGTGCCATGTAAAAAGCATTGTTGTGGGTGATGGTGCCCCATAAAAAACACCTGTGATGGTGCCACATGAAAAGAACAGGTGCTGGTGCCATGTAAAAAGTACCTAATAGACTGTTTAGAGGGGTTGGCATTAGGAAGGGCCTCCAGCTGTAGAAACCAAGCCAAAATGGACTATGGAATCTGGTGCAGCCCCTGATCTTGCCAGTTCCTGTCAAGCTGTCCAACCCATGCCAACATGGAAAACAAACCTTAAATGTTGATGATAATGATGATGATGATGATGATGATGATGTGTCTTAATGGTTGCATACAATCCTTAATACCATAGGTAAAACACCTGAAATTTCGTGGCGAGAGGGTCAGTCGATTACATCGACCCCAGTGCGTAACTGGTACTTATTTCACTGACCCCTGAAAGAATGGAAGACAAAGTAGACCTTGGCAGAATTTGAACTCAGAATGTGAAGATGGATGAAGTGAAATGCTGCCAAGCATTTTACCTGGCATGGTAATGGTTCTGCCCACTCTCTGTCATTGGTTCTGTACAAGTCTGGTGGGAGGGGGAAGTCAATTACATTGGCCCCCAGTGTTCAACTGCTACTTATTTCATTGACCCCGAAACGATGAAGGGCCAAGTAAATCTGTCTCTCTAACTTGCAAGGAACCCCGTAAGACTTCAAACACTAAGTTCAGTTCTACCCCTCGTCAATACTGGTGACTGTTTGGGGCCAACTTAAGGCATGGGCACATTAAGTAGTTGCTTGGGGTCCACATGGGTTTAGGGGCCCAATTCTGATCCATGTATGTTGTGGCTTGCTATCAATAAATAAACACAATAGGGCCCAGTGCATTCGTTTGCCTGGTGGTGGTGGTGGTGGTGGCTGCAATCTGTTGAGGTGGGCCTGGGTCTATTTGCATAAGTTATTTCAGGAGTGATGCAACGAAACTGGAAGAAAAACGGAGAGAGAGAGAGAGAGAATAGAAAGAAGGAAGAAAACATGAGGGATAAGAGAAGAAAAGAAAGAGAAGAGGTCGAGAGAAAGTGGAAGATAAGTGTGTGTGTGTGTGTGGGGGGATAAAGCAAGAAACAAAGTGATA
>NC_069005.1:5624721-5625872 GCF_001194135.2 Octopus bimaculoides | reverse complement strand
ATATATATATATATATATATATATAGGTAGATATTTGTCTAAATAATCATACTAATTAATATTGAAGTTAATTTTATTACATGATCTCTGTGAAGTTACTGAAGACTGTGTCTTTGGTATTGCTAGTACCACATTCCTCTAGCAATATTTTTCAGTTAATTACAGTTAGGTCAAGACTTCAGGAAGAGGTGGGGTAGGGTTTTTTTTTGAAACAGTGGGAGAGAAAGAAACTGTGAGAATGCAAGGAGTCAACTGTCTCAAGCAACTAACACACATGAGAGTGTAGCAGATAATATACACACTTTGTGGGCATTATTAAGTAATGGGGTATCCAACACATACACACACACACACACACATACATTGACAAACTGGATGTGATGACAAAAGAGGTAGACATCAATATTGTTTGAAACAGAACTATATTTATTGAATGATACAGTTAGAGAGAGACTCACATACAGGACTTGAAGTTTCTGTGTCAACAATATGATGATTGCTGCACTTTTTCAGCTGTTGTCAACCTGGTGCTTGTGCCGCCGATGAAGTAGTGTGGCAATTATCATATCACTCCTATTGAAATTTGAAGTCTTGAGTGTATATTTCCACACCTGTACCATTCAATAATTATATATATGTATATATACACACACATACACAAACACAAGTGAGTGGGAAAATTAAAGAAAATGGCATTCAACACATTTGGTAAGAGTTACATATATTCTTTAATAACAGTTTGACTCAGCTCCATTTGATTTGATATTGGTATCAAACTCTGGCACAAGCTCAGCAATTTCTGGGATAAGGGACATATTGATTACATTGACCCCAGTGTTCAACTGGTA
The DNA here is from genome assembly GCF_001194135.2 of Octopus bimaculoides. Lineage (NCBI taxonomy): Eukaryota > Metazoa > Mollusca > Cephalopoda > Octopoda > Octopodidae > Octopus > Octopus bimaculoides. Next base: position 5,625,024 of record NC_069005.1, on the reverse strand, counting down.
CTTATTTCATTGACCCTGAAAGGATGAAAGGTAAAGTTCACCTTAGCAACGTTTGAACTCAGAATGTAAAGACGGCTGAAATGGCATTATGCATTTTGCCTGGTGTGCTAACGATTCTACCAGTTCTCCGCCTGAATTTCATCAGATATTGGAATACTCAAGTCATATGTAATTCAGTGAAACTGTTATTTAAAGAATATATATATATATATATATACAAGCTGAATTATATATATATACATACATATATATATATATATACACACACACATACACAAGCAGAACTGTGTGTATATATATATA
>NC_069005.1:5623223-5624581 GCF_001194135.2 Octopus bimaculoides | reverse complement strand
TATATACATACACACACAGAGAAGCAGAACTGTATATATATATATATATATATATATATATATATACATACACAAGCAGAACTGTGTATAGATATATATATTCATATATATATATATATATAAATATACAAGCAAAATTTTATATATATATATATATATATGTGTGTGTGTGTGTGTGTGTGTATACAAGCAAAATTATATGTATGTACAATAAGCTACACAACCTCCCAAAACTAGACACACACACATCACATTTAAAACAGAAACAAGACACCGGATCCAACAATGGGAGTTGAGCCATGCATTTATTGCTTGGTGAGTAGTTGTGGTACCGTTTCCACAGAATGATTCCTGGCAATTTTAACTGCTAAAATAATTACTTACATAACATTTTACTGGATAAGCTAACAATATTACTTCCCGTTTATATATATATCACAGAATAACTTTACGGCCATTGAATAATCACACACACACACACTGTTCACGAGGGTATGCCCTGACACCTCAGCACCATCTGCTGCAAGACACCGGTTCCTGTCACTATACCATACTTTAAACTCTTATCACTTGGCATAAAGCTCCACCTCCCACCTCAGAGATGAGTGGGGTGGGCTCTTGTCATGCGAATTACTTGGCGTCGTTACTTGTGCCAGTGCAGTGCCACATTAAAAGCACCCAGTCCACTCTCTGAAGTGGTTGATGTTAGGAAGGACATCCAGCCATAGAAACCATGTCAAAGTAGAGATTGGAGCTCGGCACAGTCCTCTGGCTCATTGTCTCCTGTCAAGCCATCCAACTCATGCCAGCATGGAAAACAGTCATGAAATGATGATGATGATGATGATGATGATGATGATGATGGTGGTGGTGGTGGTATATGTTTGTGTGATGTGTGGTTGCATAATTTCTGATGGATTTGTAATGGTGTCTTTGGATCATATAGCATGTCTTGGGCAATTTAAACCTGGTGGAACCTAACCATTTCTAGTTTTCACCAGGAGAAAAAGAAAATGTGTCAGAGAGAGAGAGAGATAGAGAAAAGAGCCAACAACACTACTAGACTGGTACTTTATCAATCCCCAATAAACCAAAAGACCAAGTGGACCCTGGCAGAATTTGAATTCAGAAGGAGCAAAGAAACATTGTGAAACATTGTTATTTTTGTTGGGTCTTTTGTAACAACACTGCCATACCAGTTTCATTGGTGCTCTTGTCTGGAGTAATGTTTCACATTTACCTTTTGTCTTTCGCTTGCTGCAATCAGCAGACTGTGGCCATGCTGGGGTACGACCTTGAAGAATTTTTAGTTGAACGAATCAATCCTGGTACTTGATTTTTTTTTTAAAGCCTGGTAC
>NC_069005.1:5617357-5620780 GCF_001194135.2 Octopus bimaculoides | reverse complement strand
AATGAATAAGATAAAAATATAAATAAAATTTGTTGGAAAAAAACTTAAAAATTCATTAAAAAAAAATCAATAACAGTTCAAGAATTCTTTAATTCTAACCTGCTTAGAAGAATGGTTTGTTCTCAGAGCAGAACCTAACTAATCATCATCATAGGTCCATGTTCCGTGCTGGCATGGGTTGACAATTTGACGGGATCAGACAGCCCCAAGGACAGCATTGTGCTTCAGTGCTTGCTCATTATCAGTAATATCCATAAATGGGTGACCAAAAATCAGTGCAATTGATAGGGAGGGGGGGGGGTTAGACACAGGTCAATACTGATCCAACAGACCTATGACCAAGGGGCAGTCCAGCTATGGTCGTCTTTTTGGATTGTTTATCTAAGATCACGTTTAGCCAATGTTTTATTTTTTTGAAGCATTAAGGAAGGGTTGGAGGGAAATTTGGTTGCTATTTCTAGAAGGCTGAGTGACCACACGTTGATTGCTCCTTAGTTCAAATCAACGAACTGATTTTTATTTTCTGTGTCTTAACCCTTTGTACCCACAAATAAGGACCTACCAGGTATGATTTTGTCCCATTATATCTGTAGAAGAGACAAACATGAATGGCCACATGTTTTTGTGTCTATGGCTAAAAATAATGATGTTTGTACTGATTAATGAGCCGTAAACAACATATGTAGCTGTCCACTTTTGTGTCTTCCACAGACATTGTCAAATGGAATTGAGTTTGCTAAATTGTATTTGCAAGTTCCGAGGGTTAAACTTCTGTTTTATAATGTCGAATAATGTTAGGAAACGACTGAAAAAGTACAAATCACAAGTACAAGTAGCTGAAGCAGGGGTCTCCGTGAAAGATCTCTGGAGTAACAATGCTTAACAGGGGACATTGCTTGGAGAGCAGGGAGTCTCTCCAGATTGAGCCACCACTTCTCTACATTAACAGATCACAGCTCTGATCTACAGACATGTGATTAGAATGTCACAAAAAGAAATGGAAGATGGATGATTCAAGCTGAGCCAACTGGCAGGAAGACCAATAATGGGATCATCATCGCTTAACGTCTGCTTTCCATGCTAGCATGGGTTGGACGATTTGACTGAGGAGTGGTGAAACCAGATGGCTACACCAGGCTCCAATCTCATTTGGCAGAGTTTCTACGGCTGGATGCCCTTCCTAACGCCAACCACTCCGAGAGTGTAGTGGGTGCTTTTACGAGATGGTTGGATAATATCCATAGTCTTAGTTGGTGGCACATGGGAGTTCAGCCGGAAAGTCTAATGAAAGTCGTTTCCGATAGGATGTAATGAAGGAGGTGCCTGGGGACTTTACCCTTACAACACTCCCTGGATTAGTAGGCAGAGAAAAAGGGTGGATAGATGAATAATGAATGGAATTCAACTAGTTTGAGTTTTTTAAGTTAGATTTACCTGATGTTACAAAGCAGCCAATTTACTTAGATATTCTTCACAGATTTGTAATCCAGAGGCTTGGGAAGAGGAAGGCATGCAAGAGAGGGGCAAGTACAGCCCCTAAAATTTGGTGGTGGCTGTGGTGGTGGGCAATGAAAATACTTTGAACATCTTGGGTTGGACCTGTATTTGCATCCCTTAAGCAAATTTCATTCGTTTCTATACTGTGTTAAATAAATAAATAAATAAGAAAACGAATTTGTAAGAAAGCCACTATGAAGTCACTCAGCATTCTAAAGATCTTCCTCAAATTACACACATATACACACACAGAACCTATTGTCTTACAAAGGAAATAAACCTGGTGGACCATGTCGGTCGGTCAGAGGAAACCTGCAGTCTGCAAGACTTTCTGAACAGCATGTGGTGTAATAAAAAATTGTCTGTTGGTGAGGCATACTTCATAGAGTCTACTTCTTGAAAAAAATTGCCCATGCCTCATGCAGATCCTGAATGTAATATTTCTGAATAAAAGAAAAAGATGGGATGGTCATGGCTGGACAATCTTTGATCAAAAATCTGTTCAATCAGAGCTGACCCAGGCAAAAAAAAAAACAACAAAACACAAAAACAACAATGAACTCAAACAAATACTAAAAAAAAAGAAAAACGAAAAAAAAAAATTTGGTGGACGGTTGTGTAGTAATTAATTAATTAATTCTGTCTATTGTGGATCAAACTGGGGTTTGATTGCCTGTTAGGAAGCTAGGAATTATCTGTAACAGGTGCCCCTGAATAGCCATAGCCATTTGGGTGGTGAAAGATAAAAAATAAAAATAAAATTAAAAAAACGCCTCCCCTCCCAGTTAATGATTAGAAATCTCAATTCTGAAAATTTGTCTCAGTCACACATACTCTCATATATACATACATACATACATATATATATACACACACATACATATACATACATATATAAACATACATACATAGACACACCAATAAACCATTGTCTAAAGACAGCACACATCATCTGGAGATACACCGGTCAGTAAAAAAAAAAAAAAAGCTTTGTCCTTGCCTCCCCCACCACTGGACAGTGTGGTGCTAGTATGTGTGTGTGTGTGAGAGAGAGAGTGGGGGGGGGGTTCAGTCAAAGACACAAGAGTTAATGGTTCTTCAATTAGAGTGCGTAGATGGTGCATATATGTGCATGTATGTAATGTATTAATGTATGGGTGCATAGGTGTGGCTGTGTGGTAAGTGGCTTACTTCTGAACCACATGGTTCCGGGTTCAGTCCCACTGCATGGTATCTTGGGCAAGTGTCTTCTACTATAACTTCAGGCCAACCAAAGCCTCATGAGTGAATTTGGTAGACGGAAACTGAAAGAAGCCAATCATATATCATCATCATCATCATCATCGTTTAACGTCCGCTTTCCATGCTAGCATGGGTTGGACGATTTGACTGAGGACTGGTGAAACCGGATGGCAACACCAGGCTCCAATCTAAATTTGGCAGAGTTTCTACAGCTGGATGCCCTTCCTAACGCCAACCACTCAGAGAGTGTAGTATATATATATGTGTGTGTGTAATGGTTTCAAATTTTGGCACAAGGCCAGTAGTCTCAGGGGAAGAGGGAAGTTGATTACATTGACCCCTACTGCATAACTGGTACTTATTTTATCGACCCTGAAAGGATGAAAGGCAAAGTTGACCTCAGCAGAATTTGAACTCAGAATGTAAAAAACAATGAAATGTTAAGCATTCTGTCTAAAGTGTGCTAAAGATTCTTCCAGTTGTTTTAATTATTTCGGTAAAAGACAAAAATAAAGAAAGAAAGAAAAAAAAAAAGAAAAGAAAAAAGAAAACGAAAATAAAAATAAAAATAAATTTAATTAATGTTTCATTTATAATTGGAAATCATTTAAGGAAATTGTAGAAACAAGTTTAAAAAAAAACAAAAAACAGAAACAAATATTAACAAATATTCCTCAGAACATA
>NC_069005.1:5615800-5616933 GCF_001194135.2 Octopus bimaculoides | reverse complement strand
CATAATAAAAAAAAATAGCTGGGAATGGAAACCTACCTTGGTTTGCCAAAAACTTAACTGAAATTTTATAGCAACTGCCTTGTAATAATAATAATAATCCTTTCTACTATAGGCACAAGGCCTGAAATTTCGGGGAAGGGCACTAGTCAATTACATCGACCCCAGTGTATCACTGGTACTTATTTTATTGGATGAGAGGCGAAGTTGACCTCAGCGGAATTTGAACTCAGAATGTGAAGACAGACTAAGCTTTTTGCCCGGCATGCTAACGATTTTGCCAGCTTGTCACCTAAATGATAAGAGAATTAAATTGCATGGCGCCACAAGAATGAGAAGAAATCACTGGAAAATATAATGGAAGTCAGGATATGTAATGGCAATGGAAAAATCTGCTGGAGTAGGGAATATTAAAAATATATTTGGCTAAAACACATGTCTTACATCAAAATATTGCCAAGGGTTTCAATAAAATAAGGTACCTCTTCTGAATGCCAAAGTCGCTGACACACAGGTGAAGAATTCTCTTACCAAAAGCCACAAAAATGTCTAAATCCCCACTGCCTCCAAAAAGCACCAACCAATGACATGGCTTCTTTTAAATATTCTGCAAGACAGTGAAATTGGCTGAGAAAATAGATCAACATGTTGATAGAAATAATCTGCTTGAAGAATAGAAGGGTTACAGAAGCAGAGTTGGGGGTGGGGCCTTGTACTGCTTGAAGACCAGCTCCAGAGAAAAAAAAAAGCAAAAGACAAAGTAATGTATTCATGGTTCTTTGAGTGTGGGGGTATGATTATTAATTATCAGCAAAGATTCATGTACAGTTCCACAGAAAATTGCAAAAACCAATATTATAACAAATCACAATGGAAGTCTTTTGCAATCTCATGTAATTCCTAAAAGAACATAAATACTCCAAGAAGACTTTTCTTCTGTCAGGCTCTCAATTCCATTAATTATGGCCCGAAACTGTACAGGACCATAATTGACTGGCAGGGGCCAACATCAACCGTTATCTCAATAGCAATGGCATCAAGTTACATGCATGCTCAAATGTGGGACAAAGTTTGAAAAAAACCATTTATGAACTGTAAGACTTTGTAGCTGTTTTTGCTTGGAGGGGGGGGGCATG
>NC_069005.1:5614321-5615033 GCF_001194135.2 Octopus bimaculoides | reverse complement strand
AAAAAAAAAAAAAAAAAAAAATGCTGGAATGTTCAAGAGGTCTGAGAACTAGAACCAAAAATCAAGAGTTAAAGTTTAGACTACACTGTCCGAAAGTTAATGCCATCATTGTATGTAAATTCAGAGAAAGAGGCTGACTAGAACTTGTGAAGACTGGAAAATAATACAATTGAACTGAATAGAAAACTGCAGGGAAAAAAAGGAAACAGATACAAGTTAAACATTCTATCCCATTACACACACACACGTTGCACTCAATATACGACGATATAGAAAAGCATTTAGAAATAATATTGAATTCTTAAAAAACACACACACACACACATATGTCTGTGTGTGTGTGTATAACAGAAAGGACAGATGTAGCCAAAGAGGATAATTAAAGATAGAATTCTAAGAGAACAATCAAGATAATGAAAAACAGCATCTCCTCCATGGACAACCCCCTCCCACTCCAAATATATACATGCATATGCACACACATTCTACGTGCACATATGCTCACATGTGTGTATATATATATATATATATATATATATGTACACATATGCATGCATATATATATATATACATGCACATATATGTATAGATGCATGTCCATATGCACATATATAAACATTCATACGTGAAGTATATATTCATACACACAGGGAAAGATGAAATACATCTGTGTACAAGTTTAATCATAATACATACACACACGTGCATATAT
>NC_069005.1:5610505-5613404 GCF_001194135.2 Octopus bimaculoides | reverse complement strand
ATTTATATATACAGATATATCTAAAGATGGTTCTAGCTGACCCAGCATGATCCTGTTCAAAGAAAACCTGTCATCGTCATCGTTTAACGTCCACTTTCCATGCTAGCATGGGTTGGACGATTTGACTGAGGACTGGTGAACCAGATGGCTACACCAGGCTCCAATCTGATCTGGCAGTTTCTACAGCTGGATGTCCTTCCTAACGCCAACCACTCAGAGAGTGTAGTGGGTGCTTTTACATGCCACCAGCACGAAGGCCAGTCAGGCAGTACTGGCAATGGCCACGCTCAAAACGATGTATTTTATGTGCCACCTGCACAGGAGCCAGTTTGGCGGCACTGGCAACGATCTAGCTCGAATGTGTTTACACGTGCGGAATGTCTTTGGTTTTTAATTCATTGCCTAGACTCCTATGTGTCCCAGCTTTCTCCCCTACAAGGGTGACACAGTTGTACCTTCAACCCAACAACTTGCAAACCACTCCCTGATACTTAAAAGGAGTCCAAACCCTAATCTACACAAACTTACTCTGATACCAACCAAATAACAGAGTGAGGCACACAGTCAAAGACCTTCTCCAGGTCAATGAGTAATATGTTCTAAGGCAAGGAGTCTTCTTGCACTTCTGTTCAGCTTTCATTCAAAAGTGAACAAACCCCAAAGAATTTCAATCTAAAAATTTGTGGACAAAAAATGTGAATTCGAGGTCAACCTAGGTTCTACAAGTTACTGGTACCATGTATGTCACCCAGTATAATCTGCCTCATGCTTCATAATGAAACCAAATCCATCTCTATCCAGTTCTGTCCTGATCCCTTAATCCTTGATACTAATCTGTCTGAGACCACCCTTGGTCCTCATACAAGCTTCTTGCTTTAATCCTTTTACTGCAGAAATCAGATATACCCACTCAAAATTTCATTACCCTTAATTGTGGAAAATAATTTTATATCTCAATCTATCTTTTGTTGAGGAATATCTTGTTTAAAACTATTTTCTGTTGAGATATGTCAAGTTTACCAATTCTATTTTTTGGGAGATATTTACCATCTCTACTGGAATAACCATGAAATTTAATTTCACAGTGAAAGGGTTAAAAATGATGATGATGATCGTCATCATTTAATGTCCATTTTCCAAGCTGGCATGGGTTGGATGGTTTGACAGGAGCTGACCAGTCAGAGAACTATCTACACTCCGGTCGTCTGTTTTGGTATGGTTTCTACGGCTAGATGCCCTTCCTAATGGAAACCACTTTACAGAGTGTTCTGGGTGCTTATTATGTGCTACTGGCATGGGTGTATTTACATAGCACTGACACAAACACATTTTATGTGGCACCGACACGAGGGCATTTGATGTGGCACTGGCACGAATACATTTGATGTATCATTGGTGTGTCACCCACAAGATAAATACTTCTCAGCTGGGAGAGCGAGTGGGGAACCTGGCCATAAAGGACATGTCTGTACGTATGGATGACAGCGTTCTGTATCTAACCCTACTTTTTTTTCTTTTTCTAAGATGTGTGAAATAATGAAATCATCAAGGGATCAAAACATCCTTCATGAGGTCAGTTTACTTGATTCTGTAGAGCAAATAGTACCCAACCAGCTGGACAGGTTGTTGGTTCATTGTAGGATTATTTATCTTTGCCAGCTGTGGGATTGAAACCATGATCTCATGATCAGGAGTGCAACACCCTTACCACTAATCCACACGGGGAGTCATGGCTGCTATTTCTAGCATTTTATGTACTTGCTCAGTGAACTCCCTGATTTGGCTGTTTTAGTTGTTATTTTACTCTGTGCATTTCAACCATGACCAACCTGTCCTATTCCTGCACCACAGAGTGCCATATATTGGTAACTAGATCATCTAATGTGTTTTCTTGTAGACAGTTGGGGGAGATGGGACAGCTTTTTGTAAAATCAATAAAATCTGAAAGCTTATTAAAACAATATAAAGTTAAAAAATGGAAAAAAAAAAAAAGAAAAAAAAGAAGGAAGGTTTAAAGTGAAATTTGGAAAAAATTGAAAATTTTAGTTTGTTTGTGCATGAAATTATTCTTGAAAACTATACTGCATACATATATATGTACATATATACACATATGTATATATACAAATACACCTATGTATACATATACACACATATAGACATAAATATACATATATACATATATATATACACACACACATATAAATATATATATATATACACACATACACATACATACACAAATATACTCATATACATACATATATATATACACATGTACATATATATATATATATATATATACCTACATACACACACCTATTCACACACACACACACACACACACGAAGCATTTGTTCTACCCCTATTATGTATATATAATTTTCACAAAGAAAAGAGTGACTTTGAAGGTTCAACACAATTGCCTTCCTTAGACAGTTTTATGAAAGTAACTGGGTTGAAACTTCGAAGTTACTATCAAGCTTTTCCTTATGAAAATAAAATGTGATACTTAATTTGAAATTGTACTGAGTGGTCATTTAAATAGATGTTCATTTTTATACATGACTACACATACAAACAAACAATATATATATATATATATACACATGTGTATATATATATACACACACATACATCATCATCATCATCGTTTAACGTCCGCTTTCCATGCTAGCATGGGTTGGACGATTTGACTGAGGACTGGTGAAACCGGATGGCAACACCAGGCTCCAATCTAATTTGGCAGAGTTTCTACAGCTGGATGCCCTTCCTAACGCCAACCACTCAGAGAGTGTAGTGGGTGCTTTTACGTGCCACCCGCACGAAAACGGCCACGCTCGAAATGGTGTCTTTTATGTGCCACCCGCACAAGAGCCAGTTCAGGGGCACTGGCAAC
>NC_069005.1:5609010-5609824 GCF_001194135.2 Octopus bimaculoides | reverse complement strand
ACCATCCAGACATCTGAGTACCTGATTATTATTTTTTCTAATATATAATTCCTGTACATCGCCTCCAAACCTTCCAATATATATATATATATATATATAAGGTTAAAAAGGGTATTGGATTCAACCAAACCCAAAGATACAGGTAATACTGAGTAAGTGCTGTATACCGGCTAGTTTTGCCCCAGTCGTTGTATAAACATGAGTGGGGAATATAACATAGGTCGTGTATTAGCGTGTGTATGTATAAAGAGAACAATGGCAAAGTTAGAAATATATTTTAGTAAGACTTTATCCGTAAAATATATTTCTAACTTTGCAATTGTTCTCTTTATCCTTTTCTCTCTTTATATATATATATATATATATATGAGTGTATATATGCATATATCCAATAATAGGAGGACAGAACTACTTGCAGTGTAGTGGTGTGTATGTGCATGGAAGATGATTTGTAATTGCAGTTACTTCCCTTGAAAGCATGCCTCGACATGAATTATTTTAATATAGACATACATACACAAAAAATATATAAATACATACATACATGCGCACATACACACAAATGGAGAGAGAGAGAGAGAGACAGATATATATAGAGAGTGACAGGGGGTGCATAACTGTGCAGTTTGGTGAAGTGAATAATAGTCACACACACTAAAAAAAGCACTGTAGCTGCACAACAACTTACATTTATTAAAACAATTGTTTTGTTCACTTTTTTTTTTTTTTTTTACATTTTATTTTTTGATATCTTTTTTATTTTTTGATGTTGCTTTTTGTGGTTTTTGTTTTAAATAGTTTTTTTTTTTTTTTT
>NC_069005.1:5605385-5608542 GCF_001194135.2 Octopus bimaculoides | reverse complement strand
AGCCCTTTTGGCCTGCATGGTTACTCCAAGGATGCTCTTTGCAGAGGGTCCAAGGCAGTTAGGGATGTTCACTGTGAAAAAAGAAGGCTCCATAATTTTGGAAAAAAAAAAAGAACTAGATAGTGTGGAGCAGGGTTGAGGGCCACAAATGTACATAGGAAAAGCTCTACAGAGGGGAAGGGGAAATGTTGGCAAGGTACGTGGCTTTAATGAAGAAAAAAAGGGCTGTAACATACTTAGAAAAGGAAAGCAACATGGTGAATAAAGGGCTAAAAAGAAAGCAACATAGTGAATGAATAAAGGGCTACAAAGTGTTGGAAAATGGGAAATGTTGAAAAAAGGGAATCAGAGCATTGAAGAAATGGGCTCTAAGCACAGAAAAATGGGGCCACCCAGTATTGAAAAAGGATATATGGTATTGAAAAAGAGGGTTACATGGTGGCAAAAAAATGTTATGCAGAGGTGAAAAGAAGGGTTTGTGGTTGTGAAAGAAGTTCAACTAAAACAGGGCTACTAAGTGTAACAGAGAAAAGGGGCCACATGGATATTTTAAAGAGAATGTGAAGGAATGTTGTGCCTTAAATCTGGGGAAACAGGGTTAAGTGGATGGGTTAAACTCAGCTCTACTTACCAGCTATGATTCGATACCATGGCAATGTAACATAGGTGAGGTAGGCGTGGAGAGCAACACTGGTGGCACGTCGTCGTTCTTTGAACCAATGCCATGGTTGGCCAAAAGAACTCCCCCAGAATCCATTATATTGTTCTGTTTCAGCTAATTCTGTTAAGAAGATTAAAAGAGAGGCAAACAATTAACAAAATGGATCAAATCTGAGATTAACACATCTAATGGCAAGTATTAACTAAATTAGATCATCTATTTGTTGGTGTCCTTATAACCTTTCCCTCTCTCTCTCTCTCCCCCTCTTCTCACTCTCAAGGGGGTGGGGGAACTGTGGCTATGTGGTTAAGCAGTTTGCTTTGAAACTAAAAGGTTTCTGGTTCAATTCCACTTTCGCCATTTTCTTCTAAATTTTGTAACCTGCTGAAATTTTGAAATACCGATTTTTGCCAATTTTTTGGAATATAAACCAGCATGAAATTTTTGATGAGAGGTTTTAATTTAGATACCGTTAAACCAGGGAATTTGTATCGTAGAACCAAAGACAATTTCAGGCAGGTTGGCATCAGAAGGGTTAAGAACGAAAAACATCAGAAAATATGCAACATCTAAAATAAAAAAGATAAAAACTTGAGCGTAATCAGGTATTTAAGGAAGCATGGCCACAGCCTTTGTATGTGTGTGTGTGTGCATGTATGTATATACATATATATATACATACACACATGCATGCGTATATATTTGACATCATAAGAATTTACAAACTTTTGAGAGAATGTGAAATATTTTTTTTTTGGAACAGTGGATCTTGAAGCACATCAAGATATAAATAACAGCATGTAAATATTGGATTGCAAAACCATTTTGGACAGAAAAAAAATGAACAATGGTTACCTTTCAACTTTTTTTATATCCAAAAGGTATTTTCATCCCAATATTTGCACACTCTTACGTGCTTCGCGATCCAATATATATATAAAGAATAATAATAAATGGAGCAAAACGCATATAATCAATAAGTTCCTTTAATTCCTACAGATGTTTCAAAAATTATGTGCACTCTACTCCAAAGAAGTGAGAGATGCTGGAATATGCACATAAATTCATGGTCAGGGAACCAACTTAAAAAAGCAAGACTTGTACTAAATGCTCATATGTTTTGAAACATATGTAGGAATTAAAGGAACTTATTGATTATATGCGTTTTGCTCCATTTATTATTATTCTTTATATCTACTCAAAATACATCACTTTAACATGGAATTTCTACCCATTAACCGGGTATAATATCCCAGTTTTGGTGTGATTTTTGCTACCCTGGTAACTATTAACATATGTGCATTATCGAAGTTTTTCAACCAAGATAATATTAATATATACATAAATTAAAATATATATATATATATTTTTTTATTATAGTTAAGATAAAAATAGAAAGAAGCAAGTCAGACGGTTGCTTGGTTTAAGGTTGAATGATGCAAAGCTTCTAGCAAGGAAGGCCATGCATGCAGATTGCACCTAAGTATGGCATCTCCCACTCACTATTTACCATCAACAAAAGCCAACAACTGTGCAAAAAAATCTACAAGAATATTATTGCAGTTTGGTAGAGTCATTTGGTGTGCCATTCAAATCATGAAAAACGGGACTGTGTTGTTGTGTCTGTGGCCATGCTGGGGCACCACTTTAAAGGGTTTAGTTTGAACACATCACCTCCCCCACCCAAGTTTTGTAATTATTCTGTACTGCAAGGTATTTTATTTTTAATGCTCTACTGATCCTGCTAGCTGTTGCTGTTATAATAATAATAATAATATAGGACTACTATAATAATAATAATAATAATAATAATAATAATAATGATAATAATGATGATGCTTTCTACTAAAGGCACAAGGCCTGAAATTTTGGGGGAGGAGTAAGTCGATTACATCAACCCCAATATTTCACCCGGTACTTAATTTATTGACCCCAAACGGATGACAGGCAGTCAACCATGGTGGAATTTGAACTCACAAAGTAGTGACGGCCAAAATACTACCAAGCATTTCGCCCAGTGTGCTAACGATTCTGCCAACTCGCTGCTATAATAATAATAATAATAATAATAATAATAATAATAATAACAATAAAACCAGCACAGGCGTGGCTGTATGGTATGTATTTCAGTCATTTGACTGTGGCCATGCTGGAGCACCACCTTTTTAGTCTAACAAATCGACCGCAAAACTTATTCTTTGTAAGCCTAGTGCTTATTCTATCAGTCCCTTTGCCAAACCGCTAAGTTACGGGGACGTAAACACACCAGCATCGGTTGTCAAGCGATGGTGGTGGGGGACAAACACACACACACATAAACATATATATATATATATATATATATATATGACAAGCTTCTTTCAGTTTCCGTCTACCAAATCCACTCACAAGGCTTTGGTCGGCTCGAGAAGAAGACACTTGCTCAAAGTGCCACGCAGTGGGACTGAACCCGGAACCATGTGGTTGGTAAGCAAGCTACTTACCACACAGCCACTA
>NC_069005.1:5603223-5604356 GCF_001194135.2 Octopus bimaculoides | reverse complement strand
GAGGGAGAGTGGGAGCATGAGGGAGGGAGTGGGAGTGAGGGAGTGGGAGTGAGGGAGTGGGAGTGGGAGTGAGGGAGTGGGAGCGTGAGGGAGGGAGTGGGAGCATGAGGGAGACATAGCAAGCATGAGGGAGAGAGTGGGAGCGTGAGAGAGAGAGGGGAGAGCGAGAGAGAGAGAGGGGAGAGCGAGAGAGAGAGAGCACGAGAGTGATAGTGAGAGAGCGCCTGAGTGTGAGAGAGAGTGTGAGAGAATATGTGAAATAGTGTGCATGCATGTGTATATATATATATGTGTGCATGTATATCTCAGTATGTTTATATGCATATGAGTGTGTGTGTATATAACAGACTGAGTGCTTAAGAAATGGCCGAAAACTCTGCCAAAATACAAATATGTGGCCAAAACATAAAAGCAGAAACAGAACCGGAACAGGATTACCCTCACCCACAACTCGTGCAAAACTAGAATGTGTGTATATTTAGAAGAAGGAGAGAAAATAATAAAGTTTGGAGAATGCTGAGCTGAGACTTAACGATAGCTAATTATCTAGATAAATTTTCATCTACCTCACCAATCAATTCCTTTCATTATATATCAATGTCATCGTTTTTATGTCCACTTTTTCATGCTGGTATGGGTCGGGTGAGTGTTTTTGAGGTAGTGTTTTTTTACCTTTTTGTTGCAGTCAGACGGCGTTCCTGTCGCCAAACCTCACCGCATTCCAAGAAAGCTATTATTTTCCCCTTAGCTAGATTCGATTTCCAAGTAAGACTGGAAGCGCTTGCATGACAACAATGCTCATTTACATTCATCACATGATGACAAAGGTACACACAAACACACACAGGTATGTGTATATATATATATATTTTTTTTTATATATAATGTTGACCACTAACGTGGACATTCAATGTGCTAGAAATAGATCACATCTTGTATCTATTTTTAGCACATTGAATGTCCACGTTAGTGGTCAACGTTATATATAAAAATGTACTTTAATCCCCTGAGATTGCAGATACTGTTTCTGAATCTCTTTGATTCTTTAAATGTGCTAGCTTCCTGGTAATTAATCGATATTAATTAATATGATATTTTACCCTATTTTTTAATATATATATATATATATATAG
>NC_069005.1:5601716-5602901 GCF_001194135.2 Octopus bimaculoides | reverse complement strand
ATATATATATATATATATATATATGCATACGCACATACAAAGCTTCTTTTAGTTTCTGTTCCATTAAATCCACTCACAAGGCTTTGCTCAGCCTGGGGCTATAATAGAAAACTTGTTCAAGGTGCCATGCAGTGGGATTGAACACAAGACCATATGGTTAGGATGGAAGCTTTGCAACCACATATCCACACCTACAACTGCATTTTATATATATATAAAGGTAAATTTTTCTCAAAGGAATATTTGGAAACAGCAATTATATAGAGTAAAGATATTTGCCAACATAATGTGGCAGTCCGGGTTAGGACGAATGTTACTGTTATTTAGCCCCAGGAAACATTGTCTCCAGTTAGCTACCGACGCACTATCTTCAAGACTGCCATGATTTGGTTTCCACAAAGATCTAAGGGAGATAATTCTTCAATTTTGAAAAGCAAAATTATTTTTCTTCTAAAATTACGAGGACAGCTTTCTCTCTCTCACACACTAACTCAATAAATGACAATGTTTTGCGTTTGTAGGTATTTCTCAGTAAGGGATGGTGGGTTGACCCTGCTTATTACAGATGATGTAGAGTGGAGGATATAAACAGGAACTGCCTTTTTACGTAAACATTACGAGATTATGTAAGAATTTCAAACGTGAACCAAACCTGCAATGGCAGGCTTGGCATGTCAAGAGGTTACTGCCGATGGCATTCTGCTGGACACGACTTGATTTTGAAGAATGGGGGAACCTCACTCTTAGCCATTATTGTTACCAGGTCTACTCTGACCCAGAATAGTAGCCCCTGTAAGGGTCCTAGCTATGGGGTGATTAGCATAACAGGGCTTGCTTACCTATGTGGTGAAGACTTTCTTTTATTCTTTTATTCTTTTACTTGTTTCAGTCATTTGACTGCGGCCATGCTGGAGCACCGCCTTTTTAGTCGAATCAAATCGACCCCAGGACTTATTCTTTGTAAGCCTAGTACTTATTCTATCGGTCTCTTTTTGCTGAACCGCTATGTTACGGGGACCTAAACACACCAGCATCGGTTGTCAAGCGATGTTGGGGGGACAAACACAGATACACAAACATATACACACATATATATATATACATATATACGACGGGCTTCTTTCAGTTTCCATCTACCAAATCCACTCACAAGGCTTTGGTCGGCCCGAGGCTATAGTAGAAGAC
>NC_069005.1:5597326-5600598 GCF_001194135.2 Octopus bimaculoides | reverse complement strand
TTTTTTTTTTTTTTTTTTTTTTTAGAAATGCCAGTTTGACTACAGTGAAATAATACTGCCTTTTCATCATGCAGAACTGAAACGAAAGTCGTTAACTTCCTCTCTCGATCAACAGGAAACAGTTTGGAATGTTGTCACGAGATGTGTTTGAGATACAAACACTTAAGGAGAGGGAAGAGGAGGAGGAGAAAAGGGGGATGTGTGTGTAGGGATGCATTTGTGCTTGTGTGTGTAGTGAGTTCATGTGTACAACTGTGTGTGTATGTGTTAAGAATATTTGTATAAGAGGTTGATTAAAAGTGTTACGAAGTGACATATTTATGTTTATACACCTCAGCGGTTCCCAACCATTTTTTTTTCAATCTATGAACCCCTTTGATTACTATTTTATTCTTGTGGATGCCCATAGCCATTCCATGTTTAAAAACTAGTTTTTCTTTCAAAATTTGTGTAGGTTGAACCATGTAAAGCATCAGAGAAAGAAACCAAACTGTTTCTTAAAATAAACACATCTAAAGCAGAAGTTTTTCATGAACCCTGAAAATACTACCATGGATGCTCAATTTACTATTTTGCTACAAGGACTCGCCCCCAAATATTATATGGATCCTCATGGACCAAACAGACATCAGTTGCAAATGACTCATATACATTCTCATTGTTTAATGTCAACGTTTCCATTTTTGTATGGGTCAGATGAAATTAAGACAAGTTTTCTACAGCTAGATGCTCTTCCTATCACCGACCCTTACCTGTTTCCAAGTGAGGTAATATTTCCTCACGACCAGACACGTTTTCATAGCAGATTGGAAACAAAGGACACCGCTTGCACAACACACACACGAAGTGCTTCCATATGCCAAACTTTATGCACCAGTCTCTGGTTAACTTGAGGCTATAGTAGAAGACACTTGCCCCCAAGGTGCCTTGCAGTGGGATCGAACCCAAAGCTGCAAACTTGCAAAGCAAGTTTCTTAACATAAACATCCCTACGTCTCTCTTTCTTTCTCTCTCTCCTCTATTTATGTGCATGTGAGTCTAGGTGTATGTGGGTTGTGCACATGTGCATGTGTGTGTACGCGTGCATGCATATGTGGGTGTATGTATGTGTGCATGCATGTGTGGGTGTATGTATGTGTGCATGCATGTGTGGGTTCATGTATGTGTGCATGCATGTGCATCGAAGAGAGTGTGTCATGATATCTGTTGTGTTCCCTAATGCTCCGAGTTCAAATCGTACCAAAGACAGTTATGCCAGTTTCGCCTTTCATCCTTTTGAGCTCCATAAAGAAAGCGGCAACTCAGTGCTAGTGCTGTCCTCTCTCCCTCCTTTGGGGGAGAGCCAAGAAGGTCTGTGCCACTCCACAGCTATAAGGGCACTTGAAATCATTCACAAAGCTACCTTGATATTGAGCAAGGGCCATAATTTCTCTTCCTTACACACACACACACACGCATGTAAATAAGGGGACATGAAGTTTGCTTGCCAACCACATGGTTTTGGACTAAGCTGTGTTGTGTGGTTCCTTGGGCACACCGTGTGGGTGTGTGTGTGGGTGTTTATAATGAGTATATAGGGATAAATTATCCAGCGAGGTACCATACGAATACTCGGTTATAATCCGGGATCTGGCTAACCGCATTGAGTCGTAAGAAGTGTCTAGAATTACTTAGGGTGAACAATCCCATTGTAATTCACCCGATGGGTAATTCCTGGGATCGCTTCACTGGATTATGAATATTTACAGGAGTGTAAATCCATAGATTTACATGCGTATGTATGTGTGTGTGTGTGTGTATATATATATATATGTGGGTATGATATAAAATTGTATGTGGTGGTGAAGCTTCAGTTTGGGAGTTTTGGATATCTGGGGTGCATGGAGTCACCCCTGAGGTACTATTGCTCCTAAAGCTGTAGTACCTGTCAGGATCCTGTCTACAGTCTAAATAGATTTCCCAGGGGAGAGAGGAGGCTCACATTATTTTCAACAAAGCCATAAGGAAGGCAGCTCTTTTAGGAGGAAAATGTTCTGACGTAAAACCTGCAGACAAAATAGTTACCAGTTGTCTTGCAATGCTTGTCACTGGAACTTTCTACGGTGACTGAGAGAGAGGCAAAAGTATTGTTCAAGCTTTTGTCACTTAAATTCAGTGACATACAGGTGGCATCTGACTTGATCCATTCTGTATTTTATAGTCTTATGGCTAAAATGCGAGGATGAAAAAAAATCAGAGCGAGCAAGGGAGCATTTGTGTGTGAGAGAGCACATGCATGCTTTTATTCTTTTATATGTTTCAGCCCTAAGGCTGTGGCCATGCTGGGGCACTGCCATGCATGCGTACATCTATTGCTGAAGTACATCAACATAGGATCCAAACACCAGCAAGGTGCTCCTGGGGAGAAAGAAAAATATCCCCTGAGGTGTTTGTTCTGTCCGAGTTGTACAATGCAAATTCCCTTGTTATTCTCCCTGTTGTAAATGCAGTGAATCAGATTTGCTCAGCCCATCAGAAAGGTGTAACTGATGATGTAATTGCTTCAGAAAATGTGATAATAATAAATGAAAACTGAACACACAAAGTGGTGGGGGGAGAGGACTATGAATATATGACAAGATAGATGTGTAATGGTACCCAGAATGTACAAACGGCTAGCAAGGCAGTTATAAATACATGCCTAGAATATTCTAACAAGATGGCACTAGACAAAAGCAGAATGGCTAGCAGGGCAGTGAAACTACAAAGCTCAATTGTGATCTGTCTGGCTGTTATTCTACTCAAGCAGGAGGCCTAAAGGGTTTTGTTCTACGAATTTCTCGTCACAGCAGGAAATGCTTCAATGTGAATTGAGCATGTACGGGAGTTGTAGGAAGAGGAGCAAGTTGTAGATCTAAAAGAAGGAAGACTTTATCTTCAGATGTTCTTTTCTTTTCTCTTTTCATTTTTTGAGACAATAGATTGTGACTTGAGAGAATTTGTCAGTTATTTCTAGAAAAACAAGCAACTGCAGAGGGGTTCAATTATTGATTCATGCTTAAAGTGTGTGTGTGTGTGTATGTGTGTGTGTTTTTAATTTCTTTTTAAATTTAAAACAATGAATGTTATAAGAAATAATACAAGTTAGTTGTTTATACATTTCTCCTAGCATTACAATATTTCGGGGAAAGGACACCTTTTCACAACACCATTTCTCCTAGGATTTCCTGAAGAAGGGATTCTAACCCAGAAATATTGAAATACAAAGTATAAATTGTCACTTAGTAATATTT
>NC_069005.1:5594464-5596066 GCF_001194135.2 Octopus bimaculoides | reverse complement strand
ACACACACACACACACACAGTTATCATCATTACCATTCAATGACCATTTTCTTTCCATGCTGGCATGGATTGGATGGTAGGAAAGGAACCGTTAAAACCAGAAAACGGTGCCAAGTTTTATTGTTTGCTTTGGCATGGTTTCTAAAGCTGGATGCCTTTCCTAATGCCAACCACTTTATAATGTGTACAGGCTGCCAACACCAGTGGGGGCCACCAAGGAACTTGCAAGACAATGACTCCCTCAACTGAGAGGAGGAGGAATATTGAAGGAGGTGGCTTTGTGGGTTTGGTTTCTGGACCAGGAGGTGTGTTGCGTGCTTGAGCAAAACACTTTATCTTATGTTTCTCTTCAATCATCTTGACACCTGATGTGTGGCACACTTGTGCACCTGTACAGGTAATGTTATCTTAACTTTGCGTATGCCTCTGAGCAAGTATCACCATGACAACTTTCTCTGTCATGGTCAATATGACAATCACATGCTACACACCTTCCTTCCAAGCACTGCTGTTTACAGCAGAAGTGAACCAGAATGTTAAAACTTAGTGGACATGCACAGCAGAGTTCAAGGTCAATCTTTGCCAAGTGGCTTCAGTTTGCATGCTTGAGCTTTGTTACTATGGCAACAGTCTGGGTATTTATTGATCAGACCATGTATTAGTTATTCAAGAACACACAAAGACTTACCTCATTATAATCTTGTCAGTGACAAGGTTGCAGTCCATGCGACGAAAATTTTGACACCAAATAAAAAAGTGTTTAAGTGAAGTTAACAGTCTTTGTGCGTTTTTGAATGGCCACTGTGTGTATTGCAATGTGTGTACACACTGCAATAATTTATATATTTATATGAGTGTGTGTCTACAAATCTGTGTATTAAGGCTACCATTAGTTTCATGTTAAGAAAATATCTTAATTTTTCAAGTCAATCACAGAGAAGTTGGTGTTCATGAAAAATTGTTAAGACACTTCTTTAACATGAAACCAATGGTAGCCTTAATACACAAATAAATAATATCCACCAATGAGGTGTTGAAGTACTCATTCTCACTGTCTGATACTTACATATATGTGTATGTATGTGTGAGAGGGAAGAGTTTGTTTGTGTATGTGTGTATATATATCACATACATTTATATACATTCATATTAGGTTTATACATAAATATTTACCATCTTGTATAGCAGCTGCTTCCACTTCGTGGCAATTGTCTGTACCTATGTTGTCGACGTTTTCTGTTTCCGAGCGAGATTTCCTTATGTTTAATTTCCGGAAACTTCCACGCATAAATGTACCCCCCACTGCAGAACTCGGGTCACTCATCCTGCGTTCATTGTAAGAGTTTTGCTCCTGAAACAATGATAATAATAATAATAATAATAATAATAAAGAAAAGTAAAATATTTATACATACATATATACACAGATGCACTCACAAGTGAGTTGATGAATGGAAGAAAGGGCATTCCACATACATGCAAACCTCACCTTATGTCGTTAATTGGTGCCATGAGATGACTTGGGCCAAAATTTACTTGTCCCTAGGCCAGGCCGAAATTTACTCGTCCCTAGGCAGGGCCGAAATTTACTCGTCCCTAGGC
>NC_069005.1:5589698-5592781 GCF_001194135.2 Octopus bimaculoides | reverse complement strand
AAGAGCGAGGGGGAGAGGAGAGAGAGATGATGATTGGGAGGGCATCTAGCTGTAGAAACTCTGCCAGATCAGATTGGAGCCTGGTGTAGCCATCTGGTTCGCCAGTCCTCAGTCAAATCGTCCAACCCATGCTAGCATGGAAAGCGGACATTAAACGATGATGATGATGATCAGCACGTATCGAGACGTGTTCACATCCATCAGCACGTATTGAGACATATTCACATATCTCTACATGTTTCAGTATGTGTTGATGTAACTTAAAAGTGATTGTATTGCTCTGCTAACACAGAAAGTATGACCCAACACTGACCGTGAACCTCTAATATACTTGGTAGTATATTGTGGTTAGAAAATGAAATACCATGTTGCTACCAGCAATTAATATGTACACACAAGTTGACAGGAATGTTTCATATGTAAATTGGTCAATCCAATAGAGTTACACAGCTAAACTTAGTGGGTACTTAAGCGAGTATGTATGGATGGTTGATGGGTTGGATGTAGATCCGATGGAACAGCAATAACTCCTATCAATTTTATCTATCTTTGATCGCATTGTTTACAGAGACATATTCATATATAAAACATAACTTTCAGTGCTGGCTCCAAATTTTATATAAAATCTTTAGAGATGAACTTAAAGGTAAGATATTTATATTTATTGTGACATGTATTGAATATTATGACATACATCTACAACATACAACATACATTACATATACATTGTATAATATATTTACAAACATTGTAATATGTTACAGAACTGTCAACGCAACCCTTGATATTTCAGTAGAGTCTGCTTGTCTGGTCATTGATTATTAACCAGCTGTTGTTATTTATGCATTTCAGGTGCACCTTGTGCACCATTTGCACAAGTTAGTTGTCAGAACAAGAAGTTCACGTCTGTACAGAATGTTGTCTAAAATAATAATGCTTACATATTCAGTCCACACTAATTAACTAAATACTAACAAATTTACTCCTTAGCATTTAATCTGTTCATATCCAGTCAAAATATTCTACCTGCTTCATGTTTAAACTAACCAGATCCTTCCTCTCACACCTACCCTACAATGTCATTCTAAAAATAAACAATCTCATCATCAAAATCTCAAGCTCTATGAGCGAGACGGGGGTGCGCATGCGCGAGACGGGGGTGCAATTGCGCGCGACGGGGGAGGAGCGAGACGGAGGCGCGCGTGAGAGACGGGGGGAGCGCGACGGAGGCGTACGCGTGAGAGATGGGGGGGGAGCGTGATGGGCGCACGAGAGATGGGGGAGGCAGAGAGATAGAGAAAGAGAGACAGAAAGATGGAAAGAGAGAGAGAGACGAAGAGAGAGAGAGACGAAGAGAGAGAGAGACTGAGAGAGAGATGGAGAGAAGGAAAAAGAGAGAGAGATGCTGTAACAGTTAAAAAGTGACCTTTAAATAACAAATGTAAAGTTGTTATTGATTTGCTGGAATATTGTAACTGATAGATAAAGTATTGAACTTTTAGTCACATGACCTAAAATAAATGTCAAAAGAAAACCAATCAAAATTTATTTTAGTAAATGACAGGACGACATTGTATAAAAATAAATTTCAAATTATCACCATTGTTACTCTTATTATTATTATTATTATTATTATTATGGCGGCAAGCTGGTAGAATCCTTAACATGCTGGATGAAAAGTTTAGCAGTATTTCACCAGTCACTCTGTTCCGAGTTCAAATTCTGCCATGGTCGACTTTGCCTTTCATCCTTTTGGGGTTGATAAAATAAGTCCAGTTGATCATTGGGGGTTCATGTAATCGTCTCATACCCATGAACAAAATTGCTGCCCTTGTGGCAAAATTTGAGACCATTATTATTATTATTATTATTATTATTATTATTGGAAAGGCGGTGAGCTGGCAGAACCATTAGCACGCCAAGCAGAATGCTTAGCACCATTTTGTCGTTCACCTCTTTACATTCCGAGTTCAAATCCTGCTGAGGTTGACTTTGGTACAAAGATTGAGCATCAGTTCTTCAACCACCAGCTGCACCAAACATGTGCAACCACCCTCATTGCACACACCAAACACCCAACTTAGAAAAGGAAGGAAGGATATACAGAATACTTGAAAAAAAAAAAAAGTTACGACAACTCACCCTTGCATCATAGACTTTCTTCAGGGCTTCATATTTTATAGAACCGAGGAAGATCACGCCTTGAAATTTGCCATCATGGTCTGTGGCAACTAATTCTACACAAATTATTTCGCTGTCTCTGACAATGATATCAGCAAATGCCTGAAAGTGAAGGAAGAAATGAAGAAAAAATATAGACAGAACCAAAATGCGGAAACTGAAAACAGCATCTCTACAATAATAGGTACCTTAGGAACGAATAACAGACTGAGATCTAGACAAATACATAACCAAAACACCAAGGTTTACATTACATACATGTACCTGTTTATCAGTCAGAGTGATAAGGACTCTTTAGTCAACCTTAAAGATGATTAATGACTTGTGCAGTGACTTTGATTAAAGTGTAAAAGAGTTGCTTATCATCAACCTCACTCTCTCATCTCTGACCATCTTGAATCATGTGACAAGGCCAGGTCAAGGTGACGGAGATGGATGATGTGGATGACCAAGATGTCTGGCTTGCTTCATCTTGTTCTCTGCAGCCACCTTCCTCTCCACTGAACCACGAAAGTTTCTTTTGCAGAGTTCACCAAATCAGTCTGTACATACATGCACATATATAGAATACACAGGTAACAGCATTGCTATATAATACACGATTTAGGCACACATCTAACTCAGTTGTTGGCCAGTCTATGTCTACCTATTCGGTGAAATCTTTTACTCCTATTTTGGGGACAGCCTAGCCCTTCAATCCTCAACATTGCTTTGCCCCATGTTTCAGTTTCATACAAAACAATTTTTCCATGGACTGTGGGAACATGCGTAACAAAACAATGTGCATAATATAGAATTTAATTATTACATATATAATACATATATGTAATCTTACATATACAACATATATATATATATATATATATAAACAATATATATATATATATATATATATAAACAAT
>NC_069005.1:5587732-5589372 GCF_001194135.2 Octopus bimaculoides | reverse complement strand
ATATATATATATATATATATATACTGCAAAAACACTCAGAAGATTGAAATAGTCAAAGTAGAAATAAGATTTAAAAATTAATTCTTTCTGTGTGGCTCAATGCCAAATGATCCATAGTCTGGTACTGGCCTGAATTTGTAAGACCAAAATTTACAGCACAATCACAAAAAAAAAAAAAAAAATGTAGGTTCACTTATACATCAAGATGGCTTTGGAAAACCAAAACCATCAAGTGAAATGCAGGATTTGCAAAGATAATTAGGATGTTTGAATGTTCACATTTAATACATGGTATGTCAATTTGTATGCTGGAAAACACAGTAACATAACTATTTAGGAGAATCATTAAAGTGTTGAATGAAATGTCTTACAAGAATTTTTCTGGTTCTTCAAAATTTTGAAGAGCAATTGAATAAGTACCAAGGGTTGATCTATTTGACTAAATGTTGCAAGGCAGTGCTCCAGCTTGGCAGTAGTCCAATGACTGAAACAAGATAAAAGAAAGAGAAAATATCTCACCTCCTCAAAATTATCAACAGAGAAAAAGATATTGGGATAGGCTATGGCTTCTTCTGTTCCTTTGCTGTCCATTCTCCGACGACTTGGAGACGGATAGACTTTCTGAAAGCAGAAACAGAATAAGTTTACTTAATGAACATGGAATTGTTTTTTTTTTAATGCTTTACAGCAACCTGGAATTTTTACAAATTTCTTTTTAGTTTTATGTTCCAAGAGGAACAATACCCATGAACTTAACAAAGTGCCTATCAAACTTAACGAAAAAGAAAAGCCCCAAAACTTTTGTACACTGTACAAAGCAAATTTCTAACCCTTTAACTGCAAAATTAAATTTCATGGTTATTCGAGTGAATATGTTAAATGGTAAAATAAGAAAAAGAAAGATATTTTCTGCAAGTCCTGTTGCCTCAATAAACTTGACATATTTCAATAAAAAATTTGTTTCAAACATGAGATTCCTCAACAAAAGATAGATTGGGATATAAAACTGCTTTTGTTAAGTTAAGGGTAATTTAATTTTGAGTGGGTATATCTGATTTTCTCAGTGAAAGGGTTACTCAATGATAGCAACAATGATGAAGATGATTACACTAACGAAATTGATTATAACATTCCTTATTCTCTTTATCTTGTAATTAACTAATTTTAACCGTTTCACTGTGAAATAAAATTTCATAGTTATTCCAGTAGAGATGGATGACATCCTCATGTGAAATCATTAACACATCTGGGAGGGTGGCCAAACTAACTAATGTATATTTTCATATGTGTATATGTGTTTGTGTGTGTGTACACATATACATACACATGCGTGTTTGTGTGCATAGATATAACTTCGTGTGTGTGTGTGTGTGTGTGTGTGTCTGTGGGATGAACAAACAGGCCATTAGCATTATCATTCTGCTTGATTTATTTTGTTTTACATCAAGATTAGGCTTGTCTTTTGGCTTTTATGTCAATGATAAAGTAAGTAGCAGATAAAATACTGGGGGTTGGTGTTATCAACTAAACCCACCCCACTCAAAAGCAGAAGGCGGGCGTCCCACTGTGGACGGGGTCCAAAGACTGAAACCAACAAACAAATATAAAATGAATAAACTGTTTACGAGACATCTTACATA
>NC_069005.1:5580809-5587334 GCF_001194135.2 Octopus bimaculoides | reverse complement strand
GAATCAACCCTTTAGCATTCAGATTACTCTGCCAAATGTAACGCAATCAATGTCACTGATGTGAGTATCGTGTAACTGGCACCGGTGCCAGTGGCATGTAAAAATCCCCTTTTGAGCGTTGGGCCTCATGGAGACAATGACAAATGACTGAGACCTTTGGCAAGATGCTGTGCTTGAGAAGAAGATCCATCAAGCCATCACCAATCGGCCATGGCAGATATTGGTGTCATGTCACTGGCACCCGTGCTGATGGCCGCAAATGCACTCATTACACTCTCGGAGTGGTTGGCGTTAGGAATGGCATCCAGCCATGAAAACCATGCCAAATCAGACTGGAGTCTGGTACAGCTCCCTAGATTGCCAGCTCTGGTCAAATTGTTCAACCCATGCCAGCATGGACAATGGATGCTAAATGATGATGATCGTTTTGAGTGAAACGTGCATTATCTCGATTTTGATATGACTATTTTTAGAATGACACTGTTGAGTTGGTGTGAGAGGCCAGATCTGGCTGGTTTGAACATGAAACAGCGAGAAAACTTTGGCTAGATATGGCTAGTTTAAACGTTAAAATATGTAAGTACACTCTGTGTTGAATTAAAACTTTTATTTAATCAGATCAAATGTTTGGAAATTAAGATTATCAATGATAAATAAGTATTTAACTATCTCTTTCTCTCTTGGGACCTCTTGTATCTTTTCATGATATCATATCTCAGGCTCAACTAAGACCCAGGCTAGTTATCTGCATCATATGACCTTTGGGTTTAGATATAAACAATTTCTAAACATTCTTATCAAGAAGCACAGATGTACACAGATTATGTCATATGCTGCGTGGTGATGTTTATGGTTAAATTCAGTGGCCCACAATTTGTCTATAGTAAGTAACATGGTCGTTATATTCCAATCTCAGATCCTAGCCTTCATTTTTCTTTTTTTTTTTTACAAATCAACAGCATGTAATACACACACACAAGGAAACTGTAAGAAGCTGTTCTACATATACACGTGTGTGTGTGTGTGTTGTGTACATACTCTTTTACTCTTTTACTTGTTACAGTCATTTGACTGCGGCCATGCTGGAGCACCGCCTTTAGTCAAGCAAATCGACGGCAGGGCTTATTCTTTGGATGCCTAGTACTTATTCTATAGGTCTCTTTTGCCGAACCGCTAAGTTACGGGGACCTAAAGACACCAGCATCGGTTGTCAAGCGATGTTGGGGGGGACAAACACAGACACACAAACATATACACACACACACACACACATACATATATATATATATATATATATATATATACGACGGGCTTCTTTCAGTTTCAGTCTATCAAATCCACTCACAAGGCTTTGGTCGGCTCGAGGCTATAGTAGAAGACACTTGCCCAAGATGCCACGCAGTGGGAATGAACCCAGAACCATGTGGTTGGTAAGCAAGCTACTTACCACACAGTCTAAAAAATTTATTGCTGTAGTTGGTATTGCTCAACACATTTTTTGTTGTGGTGGTGGTGGTGGTGGTGGGGAGAAGAGGCAGGAGAGAGGGAAAGAGAGAAAGAGAGGGAGAAGCTTATGTGATGTTGTTTACCTGAGCAAATTTTTTCAGGATTTGTAAATCTTTATCACTGGTCCTTGTACAGATCGCACACGTTACTGTATATTCAAACTGAAACAAAATGGAAACAATATTACTAACATAATAATAATAACCATAATAATCCTTTCTATTATAGGCACAAGGCCTGAAATTTTGGGGGGGGCAGGGCCTAGTCAATTATACTGACCCCAGTGTTTCACTGGTACTTAATTTATCGACCCTGAAAAGATGAAAGGCAAAGTCGACCTTGGCAGAATTTGAACTCAGAAAGTAAGGACAGATGAAATGCCACTAAGCATTTTGCCCGGCATGCTGACGATTCTGCCAGCTCACCACCTTAATAATAATAATAATCTTTTCTACTCTCGGGACAAAGCCTGAAATTTTGGGGGAGGGGCCCAGTCGATTAGATCGACCCCAGTATGCAACTGGTACTCAGAGAGCTAAAACCTCTCTGCCAAGGCAACACCAATGTCCTTTCAATGATTAGCCAGAGATGATTTTTAAAAGGAGAATATCTGAAACAAACTTGCTCTCACAAAGGAGAATACAAAAAAATGAACCTGACTGCTCTCAAAAATTAAGTAAAAAAACCAGGAAAAATAATCCAGAATCCTTGTCTGGTACTGGATCGATCCCAAAATCTAATCAGTTTGTGCCAGTCACGAGGCCAAACATCCCTGAAAGTTTCATCTGAATCCATCCAGAGGTTCTTGAGATATCTTGTCCATGGACAAACAAACAAATGTGACTGAAAACAATACCTCTGCCTTCGCTAAAGCTGAAGTAATTAATAAGAATTACATTTGACAGAGTAACCTCAATGCTAAAGCATTAACTCTGTCATATCCAGCATAAATATCCTTCCTGGTTTATGTTCAAACTGACCAGATCTGGTTCCTTGTATTCAACAAGGTCATTCTAAAAGTAAACAATCATGTCGTTGAAATCTTAAAGCTATGAGATAATGTAGGATTAATTCAAGGCAATGTGAATAAATAAGGATTACATTTGACAGAATAATCTGAATGCTAAAGGGTTAATAAGTGCTGAGATAACTATTCAATGAGCACATGTGGTCGAGTTCAGTCACATTAAATGTGGATTAGTTAACATTTGCAAGGGAGGAAAAAAAAAATCTATTTTGTGGTGGTTTTTAATGTAGAAACCTAATGAAGAAATGAAGAGAATTGGAAACTGGTGAATAAATCTGATGAAGAATATGGTTTAAGTAGAAGAGTACAGGAAGGTGGTGTACGAACCTGATGAAGAATGAGGTTTAAATAGACAGTCTCCTCCCAGTCAATGCCTCGGTCCACAAGAGCTGGCAGTTTCTTCGAATCCCTCCGGTAAACTTGGATTTCCGTCTACAAATGAAAAAGAAATAAATAAGAGGGGAAAAAAGAGAAAGATAACAGTTGAGGACATTTTGATATTTATCAAGATCAAATTTAAAGACTCATAATAATTTTTATCAGAAGAACATTGTATTGTTGTGTGTTTTAAAAGGCATCTAAAAGGGTAGATATTTAAAATAATTACTGGAATAGTGATGAAATTAAATTTTAGCAGTTCTGCTGAGATGATTTGCTTATAAAGATCAAATGTTATACATTTGCTGTATATTAGCTCACTCTCTCCTCCAAATTGATGTTGTCTGAACAGGTGCACCGTGTACCACACTTCAGGTGTCAAAATGGTTGCAGAGTAATGCGAAATGAAGTGTTTTGCTCAAGAACATAATGCATTGCCTGATCCAGGAACGGAACCAGAATCTCAAGATCACGAGTGCAACATTCTGACCACTTGGCTCACATGCCTTCGCTAGAAGCTTAAAAACGACGGAATGTCTTGCAGTATTCAGTTTGGCTCTCTGTGCTCCGAGTTCAAATTCCACCTGGGGATTCAAATCACCCCAATGCGATGTCATTGCCCTTTACACATGGATACAAAGCATCAAAGTAAACTATGACAGACCGTAGCACCGGTACTTGTCTGCAATAGTTGTCCCTACATAGTTGTGCCATGGTTACAGGGGCTTTGAAGATCAATCACTGCAGAGATTGAACTCTTAACGCTTTCTCCACAGTAATGGAACTCATTAGCAAATAGCCCCAGGTCCAGAAACCTCGGAAACATTGACTTAACGCAAGGAAGGCCAAAGATAACCACCCACCCTGTTATTCTTTATGATTCAAATACCATAATTCATTTAACAACAGCAACATTAGTAAAAAATAAAGGTGTTTCTTACCTGAATTTGAGGAATGCGACCGCGATTAATATGAGATTTTCGGACATAAAAAACCATGTCGTCTCGTTCGTCATCGTTGATGCTGCCTTCTATGAAGTATTCAGTAAACAGTGTGGTCCAGAATTTGTTGGTGCTAACAACTTCAATACTATCTGCTGAAATATAATGGACAAAAATAACTGAAAGTGTCATCTCACATTTATTATTATTATTATTATTATTATTATTATTAAGGCGGCGAGCTGGCGGAATTGTTAACACGCCTGGTGAAATGCCTAGTGGTATTTCGTCCATTTTCACGTTCTAAGTACAAATTCCGCCGAGGTCGACTTTGCCTTTCATCCTTTCGGGGTCAATAAAACTCGTACCAGTTATGCACTGGGGTCGATGTAATTGACTTAATCCCTTCCCCCAAATTTGAGGCCTTGTGCTTCCAGTAAAAAGGATTATTATTATTAATATTATTATTATTAAGGTGGTGAGCTGGCAGAATCATTAGCATGCTAGGTGCCTGTTGCTACATTCTGAGTTCAAATTCCAAGGTCGATTTTGCCTTTTGTCCTTTCGGGGTTGATAAATTAAGTACCAGGGGAAACACTGGGGTCAATGTAATCGACTAGTCACCTCCTCCAAAATTTCAGGGCTTGTGCCTTAATAGAAAGGATTTTTATTATCATCATTATTTTTATTAAGGAGTTGAAGAGCAAAATTGCTCAAATATCGCACTTTAACAGTTCCATTTCAGATGATTGTGACAACGGTGCAAAAAATATCCGTGTTAATTTATTGATGCATTTGGGCAAGTCTATGCTTGTATTATCAGACAATTGCAAAAAAATGTTTAAAAAAAAAAATCCAAAACTCTGCAAAAGTCCAGTACAAATTTTTCATGGTTCAAAACATTGCTTACTTTTTACTCAACCTGATATGCGTGTGTGTGTGTGTGTGTGTGTGTGTGTGTGTGTGTGTGTGTACACTCATATACAGACAAATGTGTGAGTGTAGTTGTTTGTATGCTTGTGTGTGTGTTTATATTCCCTGTTCCAGCCACTCTGCTACACAGACATCTAAGAAAGCCAAGGAGAATGCATCAGCAAATGAGATTAAAGTTGTTGACCTTTAAAGGTGAAACAAAAAGGTCAAGTGGGACAAACGAGAGGAAGACTGATCTCAGATAAAACAAACACAAGAGACTACATGGATCAAGCGATGTTGTTCGGGTGTTGGATTAAATAACCTGCAGTATTTAGTTATAGTCCTTATATACAAAGTTCAAATCCCAACAACGTAGGGTTTTACCATCCATCTTTTTGGGGTTGAGAAAATAAAATAACAGCTAAGTAAGGGAAACAATATGATCCCCAGATTTGAAATCTTGTACTAATGGTAAAATTCATCATATTTTAATATGTCTATGCAAATGGTTCTCAACCATTTTTTTCTCCTATAAACCCATTCGATTCCTATTTCACTCAGGGGTTGAACAGGGACTCTCATAAGCATTCAATGTCTAAAAACTATTATATTTTTAAGATTAAATATTAGGAATTGCTTTAAATAATTCTTTTATTTGTTTCAATCATTTGACTGCGGCCATGCTGGAGCACCACCTTTAGTTGAAGAAATCGAACCCAGGACTTATTCTCTTGTAAGCCTAGTACTTATTCTATCGGTCCCTTTTGTCAAACTGCTAAGTAACAAGGGACATAAACACACCAACATCGGTTGTTAAGCGATGGTGGGTGGGGTGGGGACAAACACAGACACACAAACATATATACATATAAAACATGTCCGGTCACGGTGAAAAAATTGCATGAGAAATGTAAGTGAACTTGCAAAGACAGTAATTAAGTTTGTTTACACTACATATTTACACCGTGTACTTCACTGGCTCGCATAATGGGGAACATGGTAAGTACAAGTAGATTTGATAGGGTTCCAGACAAAGCATAAAGATTTAGCATTTCTACTGGCCATCTCCAGTCCAAATATTCAATATCGGTTTATATCTGAACCAGCCAGATCTGGTCTCTCACACATCTCCAGCATTATCATTCTAAGAATAAACAATTGCATCAACATAATCTCGAAGCTACGAGATAATGCAGGATTAATTCAAAAGAATGCGAAGAAATAAGGATTACATTTGACAGAGTAATCTGAATGTTTAAGGGTTAACAGCCATATCCGACCCAAATATTCTGTTTTATGTTCAAACTGACCAAATCTGGCCTCTCACACCTATCCTACAATGCCATTCTAAGAATAAACAATTACATCATCAAAATCTCAAAGCTATGAGATAATGCATGATTAATTCAAAAGTGAATAAATAGGGATTATATTTGACAGAAATCTGCTATAGTGGTTTAAAAGAATCTGAATGGAAAGGAGTTAACGCTTGCATGCACACGCGCACAGAGACACCATGCACTCGCGCAGATACACACACACTCGCGCACAGACACACGCACTTGTGCACAGAGACACACGCACTCGCGCACAGAGACACATGCACTCGCGCACAGAGACACATGCACTCACACACAGGGAAACACACACTCACACAGAGACACACTCACACAGAGACACACTCACACACAGAGACACACTCACACACAGAGACACACTCACACACAGAGACACACTCACACACACTCACACACAGAG
>NC_069005.1:5578885-5580495 GCF_001194135.2 Octopus bimaculoides | reverse complement strand
GACACTCGCACACAGAGAGACACTCGCACACAGAGAGACACTCGCACACAGAGAGACACTCGCACACAGAGAGACACTCGCACACAGAGAGACACTCACACACAGAGAGACACTCACATGTTCTAATGACCACAACTACTTTAAAATCAACGGATTAAATATCTTCCTTATTCTACACCAGACAAAGGAAGTAGGAGGCTATTCCTCTCCACACAAAACAATATCTCGTTTTGTGGTAATGGCAACAAAACAGGAGTGTTTCCAAATTTGCCTTTATCTCTAAGCTTTCATATTTGAAACAATTAAAATAACACAGCTTTGTTCTAGAATTGCCACACATCTAAATTAACCCATTTCCTTCTTCCATTGTTATTTCTATCTATAAATTACTTCTGTAAAACAAATACACAGTGTAGGTGCAGGCATTGCTGTGTGGTGAAGAAGTTTAGATCCGGGTTTAATCCCTTTAAGTGGAACCTTGGATAAGGATCTTCTTGTAAAGCCATGGGCCAGCCATAGCCTTAGAAGTGGATTTGACAAACAGAAACTGAAAGAAGCCTGTCGTGTGTGTGTGTGTGTACAGATTGTTGATAACAATCTGTTATTACAATAAATGGATTCAAGTGCACAATCTATACGGCGATTGTGTGTAAATACACACATGTACATTATTTATATATATGATTGGCACCCATGCCAACGTCGTCTCCTTCATTGGACACAAAACTCAGCTTGCGAAGACTTATTGGGGCAAGCGAAAGCGAAATCGGGATGGCACCTGTGCCCAGCGTCGCCTTTCTGGCACTTGTAGGACATTCGAGCCAGATCGTTGCCAGTGCCCCTGGACTGGCTCTTGTGCGGGTGGCACATAAAATACACCATTTGAGCGTGGCCGTTGCCAGTACCAGTTGACTGGCCCTTGTGCCGGGGCACGTAAAAACATCCACTACACTCTCAGAGTGGTTGGCGTTAGGAAGGGCATCCAGCTGTAGAAACTCTGCCAAATCAGATTGGAGCCTGGTGTAGCCATCTGGTTTCACCAGTCCTCAGTCAAATCGTCCAACCCATGCTAGCATGGAAAGCAGACGTTAACCGATGATGATGATGATGTATATTTCTAATAGTTCCACCATATTCCTGCAGGCCATAGAAGGTCACCGAAATGGTTGGCACCAGAAAGAGTAGCCAGGACTGGCTAGGTCTGCTTTGGCATGGTTTTTATAGCTGGATATCGTTTCTAATGCCAACCATTTCATTTTACATAGGGTACTGGGTCCTTTTTTGTGTGGGACCATTATTAGTGCCATTTATGTGGCACCAGCACCAGTGCTTTTTACATGGCACCTTGTTTTTAGGATTATCAGTTCTGTGGTGGGGAGAGAGAAAGAGAGAAGGGGAAGGGGTAGAGAGAGAGAAGGGGAAGAGAGAGGACAGAGAGAGAAGGGAAGGAGAGAGAGAAGGGAAGATAGAGAGAGAGAGGGGAAGAGAAAGAAGCAGAGAGACAGACAGAAAGGTATTCAGACTGACAGACGGATGGAGAGAGAGAGAGAGAGAGAGAAAGAAGGGGGAGAGAGAAGGAGAGAGAGAGAGAGAGAGAGAAAGAAGGGGGA